>NC_092714.1:33768026-33980526 GCF_047496885.1 Scyliorhinus torazame
AGAGATCACTCTGGCCATGAATTCCCTTAAGCACCCACATTTTGGAAGGGGTGATGTCCACTCAAGTCAGTGGCATGATGGGGAGGTTACCTTCCACTTGCCTGGATGAGTGCAACGTTTAAAAAGCTCAACTCCATCCACATCAAAGTTGCCTGTTTCATTGGCACCACCTTAAACATTCACACCCTCCATCATATGGCAGGGACATACACCATCTGCAAGATGCACTGCAGCGACTCACCAAGGAACCTTCAATAGCACCTTCCAAACCCATGACCTCTATCACACAGAAGAACAAGGCAGCAAATGCATGGAAAGGCCACCAAAGGGTGGCACGGTAGCACAGGAGTTGCTTCACAGCCCCAGGGACGCGGGTTCGATTCCCACTTAGGTCACTGTCTGTGCGGAGTCTGCACGTTCCCCCCGTGTCTGCGTGGGTTCCTTCTGGGTGCTCTGGTTTCCTCCCACAAGTTCTAGAAGGCATGCTTGTTCAGTGAATTGGACATTCTGAATTCTCCCTCAGTGTACCCGAACAGGCACCGGATTGTGGTGATTAGGGGCTTTTCACAGTGACGTCATTGCAGTGTTAATGTAAGTCTATTTGTGACACTAATAAAGATTATTATTATTACTTGAAAGTTTCCCTCCAAGCTGCATACACCATCCTGTCTTGGAACTATATTGTTGTTTCTTTGCCAGTGTGTCAAAATCCTGGAACCCCCAATCTGCTAAAAGTACCGGATGCGTGGACTGCAGCGGCTGAAGAAGACAGCTCACCACCATCTTCCGACACGCAGTTAAGAATGAGCAATAAATGCTGGTGTTACCAGCAATGCTTACATTCCATGAATGAATATCTAGAAACATGAAAAATACAATAATCCCCAGTTTGTGTGGGCTCAGTGGTGAATAAATTGAGTCATATCAGCCTAGCTTAATACTGGTCACCCAGGGCAGACTGGGTGATATTATTAGAATCATCTCACAATTCCCTGAACTCTCAAGAAAGGGAAAAAGTGTAACATCTGCCAGATCCCCTGCTCCTGTTTGTTATCCTGTCACAAAAGCAAAATACTGCAGATACTCGAAATCTAAAATAGAAACAGAAAATGCTGGAAAATATATATATACGGCCAGCCAGCCTCTTTGACAAGAATAACAGAGTTTTAACATGACTCACCTTTGCTGGAAAGGATATATAGGTCACATAAAACACACATGAAGAATGATCGCCCAGGTGATGTACAAGAGGGTCTAAGACAGTCACTACCTATCTAACCAAAAGAACTTGTGGGGGAAACCCACTACATTGGATCATTTTTGTAAAGGAGTGCTTAGGGGTAAAACAAGAAACTTACACGCTGTTCTGATTCTGAAACACACTTTATTAATTACTGCAACAATCATTTCATTTGTTGCCTCTTAGAAATTGTCTTTTCAGTTTTGGGTTTTTAATTGTTACGAAATCAGTTCAAAAGATTCCAAATTTAGGACACAATTTAAAGACAACACACTCCTCATCAAACAACTTCTGCTTTAATCAGGAAAATAATTTTGGAAGCAACAAATATCATGTTTTCACCAAGAAATAAATACTTTTCACTGACTCCATAAACTTTGCTGCACAGAGGAATGATTAACTGCCTCATTTTTAGAGTTTTGTTTAACTGGCTGGGTGTAATTTTAACTTTCAGTGATGGATTAAATAAGTGATAATATCATTGGCTAGCTGTTATAGTGCCTGCCTAAATTGTTTCCTGTAAGAAAGATTTGCATAAATATAATGCGTTTCATGACAAAGGATGTCCCAAAATGGTTTACAGCCAACCAAGGAATTAGTAACGTGGGAAATTTGGCAGAAAATGTGAGCACAACAAGATCTCACAATTGGTAATGTGGGAATGCCCAGGGTATCTGTTTTTAGTGATGCTGATTGAAGGACAAACGTTGTCCAGGACACCAGGGAGAACTTCCCTGTGCTTCTTCCAAATACAATGGAGGTGAAAATAAAGCAGATTGCTCAGTAGGTAAGCATGAGGAGATAGTGGGGAGATGGTGGTGTCACTGGACTTGTAATCCAGAGGGCCAGTTTAACGCTCTGGGGGCACCGGTTTAAATTCCACCAGTGGCGGCACGGCGGCGTAGTGGTTAGCACTGCTGCCTATGGCGCTGAAAACCCGATTTCGATCCCGGCCCCGAGTCACTGCCTGTGTGGAGTTTGCACATTCTCCCCGTGTCTACGTGGGTTTCACCCCCTCAACCCAAAGGTGTGCAGGTTAGGTGAATTGGCCACACTAAATTGCCCCTTAATTGGAAAAAGTAATTGGGTACTCTAAATTTATTTTAAAAATAAAAATTAAAAAATTAATTCCACCAGGGCAGCCGGTGGAATTTAAATTCAGTTAATGAAATCTGAAATGTAAAACTATTCTCAGCAACGGTGGCCATGAAACTTTCATCGATTGTCACAAAAACCCATCTGGTTCCCTCATGTCCCTTTAGGAAAGGAAATCTGCCATCTTTATCCGGCCTGACCTACATGTGACTCCAGACTCACAAAATAATGCGGTTGACGCCTAGCTGCCCCCTGAAATGGCCTAGAAAGGCACTCAGTTCAAGGGCAATTTTGGGATGGGCAACAAATGCTGACATTGCCAACGACACCTAGATCCCATCAACAAATAAAGAAACCAATCCAACACAGCCCATCCTACACTTACACCAGAATCATAGAATCCCTACGGTGCATAAGGAGGCCATTGGGCCCATCGAGTCAGCACCGACCCCCTGAAAGAGCACTCCACCCAAGCCCGCTCCCCACCCTGTAACACCATAACCAAACCTATACATCCCTGGGCTCTGGGGGGAAACCGGAGCTCCTGAATGAAACCCACACAGACACTGGGAGCAAGGGCAAACTCCACAAAGACCCGAGGCTGGATTCGAACCCTGGTCCTTGACGCTATGAGGCAGCAGTGCTAACCACGGTGCCACCCAAAATCAAAAGTGGAGAATGTGGGCATCGATTCCACCACCTCTCACAAGAAGAAAAACCATGGTCTGGATTCTCCGTTGGCGGAATCCTCCGTTTTGTCGGCAGCATACTCGCGACCACGGACTTTCCCGACGGTGTGGGGGTGCCCACAATGGGAAACCCCATTGGCCGGCTGCCGGGACAGAGGATCCCGCTGCCAGTGGGGGTGCGCTGCACCAGAAAACGGGTGCGGTGGCGTGGAGAATCCCACCCCATATTTTTCCACGTGTAATAAAGACAACTGCAAGGATGCTTTTTACTGTTCCAGGAATAATCTGATGTTCGCCTTGCAAAGAATAAGGAGAGCAGCTGTCCACTTTAGAACTACAATCAGTGTCTTAAGGAGTTTACACAGCTTTCAAAGATGATCATTTGATTGAATCAGATGTAGCTTTCTTATTATAAGCATTCATTAGTTAGAATGTGATTTGACAGAAGTTTTCAAAATACTTAGGGGAAGAGATAGAGTAAATAGAAATAAATGATTCTCACTCGTTGCAGTCTAAGAAGGAGGATAGACTAAATGTTAAAACTTCAGGATTGTTAGGAAAAGTGTAAGGACTTTGCATTTCTTCCCACTCCTAGGTTATCGTAACAGGGTTTTTTTGTAATTTATAAGGGTGATGTGTCAATTCGATGTCTGTCTTTAATCTTTTCTCTGTTGATTGCAAGAACTCAGTCCAACAGTCTTTCTTGAATTTAAGCACAAAGTGTTTCATTTTTATTGTGCATAAAACCTACCCAGGTAATAATATAAAGATATTCAATAAGATAACTAGGACTTCCTGATTTTACATAGAATTTACAGTGCAGAAGGAGGCCATTCGGCCCATCGAGTCTGCACCGGCTCTTGGAAAGAGCACCCTACCCAAGGTCCACACCTCCACCCTATCCCCATAACCCAGTAACCCCACCCAACACTAAGGGCAATTTTGGACACTAAGGACAATTTAGCATGGCCAATCCACCTAACCTGCACATCTTTGGACTGTGGGAGGAAACCGGAGCACCCGGAGGAAACCCACGCACACACGGGGAGGATGTGCAGACTCCGCACAGACAGGGACCCAAGCCCGAATCGAACCTGGGACCCTGGAGCTGTGAAGCAATTGTGCTATCCACGATGCTATCGTGCTGATCTTTGCAATATATACACGCACTCACAAACATGCAAAATTATAAGTGACAGAGTCGAGGCGGTTAACCTTTGTTCAAATTAAAAGTCAACAATATAAGACAAATATATAGAGTTCACTGTTTGTCAGTGTCTTAAGGAGTTTACACTTTGCTGTTGTTCATGACTGAGGCAGTTTTCATGGTGGTCTCAGAATTCTCGTGGGATTGAGGCCGACGTAAACTGCAATTTCTGGAGATAGTTTCTTTCAAATCCAAATCTGTCTTTTCCAAACCGGAGGTCCCTTTTAATTGAGATTCTCTATCTCTGTGATGTGTTCCACAATGTATCAGAGATAGAGCTCTGAACTAGAGAGGGACAGGAGTGACCAGGGTGTTATAATAAAATGCATTTCAAAATAATGATTCTGGTTACATGATCTCTCTCCCCATGATTTCATAAGGCAGTTAATTAGCTCATGTCTGGACAAACCTTTACTATTGTGTTAGGACCTGAGTGATTAGTGATGTGTTAGGCAGGTAGGTTCGATGTGGATTGCACTCGATGCAGGGAAGCTAGAAACAGACGTCTAACACTGGAGAAGATCCAACACTGTTTTATTCTACGATAGAACCTTCTGGCTGTGATGTTGACCTGCCCTGGATCTGGTAGGCCTGTGCAAGGTCTTCACAGACCTTTAAGGCACCCAGAGCTTTGCATGGGAATATCTTGGGATTTTTTTTTGACATTGGGCGGTAGAGTGAAGCAGTCAATGTCAATTCAAATGCCTATTAGCAAATTACCTACACAGCAGGGGCTGTTTAGCACAGGGCTAAATCGCTGGCCTTGAACGCAGACCAAGGCAGGCCAGCAGCACGGTTCAATTCCTGTAACAGCCTCCCCGAACAGGCGCTGGAATGTGACGACTAGGGGCTTTTCACAGTAACATAATTGAAGCCTACTTGTGACAGTAAGCGATTTTCTTCTTTCTTCGTATAAATTCCTCCTGACTTTCATCCCATTTAGAAATGCAAATTTGAAGAATGCCGAACAGCCATTATCAAACGCCCAAGGTCAAAATTACCCCGTTGTGGTGAATGCTGGCAGGCCAGTGAGGAGAAGGAGAGGAAATGAAGCTGACACATTTGCGTGGTCTTGGTACATGTGAATCATTGTGCACACCCACTTCCTGAAAACAAGATTTTAACAAAATATTTTGTTTGCAACTTGTGAGGAGTCGCTGTGCTGCCCCTTTTGTTAGCAGCTTTCACAGCTCCATCTGTTACTGTCTGCCTCTGCACTCTGATATCAGCAAATTCTATCTTCCTTCAACTATTTTTGTGCAGGACAGCAGTTTCCCTCAGTTAATAGCCCAGTACGAGTGTTGTTGCCTCCCCACCTCCATTCATATCTCACTCGCTGTCCAATAAACGAGGCCATACATCTTTTTGTTGTGGTGATATTGTGGCCTTCAGGGAGGATCGAAGAGAACAGCAGTAAGATTGACTATCAGTACGTGATCATCCTTCTTGCACTGCACTATAAGTTCCCAGTCAGATGTAAAATAACCAACTAATAACTTAAACAGCTCTTGTACGGAAACGTAACTGGACCAACTACATACATTTTCTGGCTACAATCATAGACAGGGAACTCAAAATTCACCTCCTCACTGCCCACCATGTACAGAGCAGACAACAAGAGTTTGATGGAATACTCTCCACTTGCCTGGTGAGTACAGCTGCAACAACACTCAAAAACATCCAGGATAAAGCAGCCCGCTTGATTAGCACTCCATCGCCTTGAGCATTTCTTCCCTCCACCATTGTCACACCATGGCCGCAGTGTGTACCAGTCCACTGCAAAGACTTACCAAAGCTACTCCGACTGAACCTTCCAAAGTGCAACAACTTATATTTCCAAAGTTAACGCAATGAAATGTCCCAAGGAGTTTCATGGGAATGTTTTAGGAGGCTGAGCCACATCAGGAGATATCAGGTCAGATGACCAAGAGCCTGGTCAAAGAGGTAGATTTTAAGGAGCATCTGAAATGAGAAAAGACAGGTAGAGGGGCCGAGAGGTTTAGAGAGAGAATTCCAGAGTTTGAGCCTGAGGTAACTGAAGACATGGCCATCAATGGTGGAGTTATTAAAAACAGGGATGCAGAGGAGGCCAGAAATAGAGAACATATTCCTCAGAGGGTTGTGGGGCTGGACAAACGTATGGGGAGGGGCAAGGCCTTGGAACGACTTGAAAACAAAGATGAGAATTTTAATACCAAGGTGTTGCTTGACCAAGAGCTAGTCAGCAAGCGCAGGGTGAAAGGGGAACATGACGTGCAGCACGTTGAGACATAGGTGAAAGGGGAACATGACGGGCAGCATGTTGAGACATAGGTGAAAGGACTCTTCCTGGTTATTCCCTTACTTCCCCTTTCTTTTATTTTTGCCGTTACATTTTTGATCCATGGATGATTAATGGATCCGTGTCTTTAAGACAAGCAGAAGAATTCATCAGGCTGTGCTGGTTTCAACAGAAGCTGCAGACTTGCTGGCACCAAGGGAACAGATGGGTTGGCACTTGGTTTGATTGATTGGCTGGTGGCCAATGAACTGGCCCAAAAGATTGTGCTCTGCCCGGTAACAGGTGGTGATTGGATCGGATCCCATTGGTAGGCTTTTCAGACTCCCAAGTTTGGTTTTGACTCTTGGCAGCAGAAAGGCAATCACCTTCCTGTCTTCCTCCAGAAAGGCCGTGTTTCTGAACTGGCAGAGAGCCCGGATGAATCTATTTACAAGAGAACCAAGCAAAGCTCAGAAAGCCTGCCGTGTGCGCTATCCCTCACCAGAGGCCTGAGAATGCGGTTTTCCTGAAACTCAGGAAGCCTGGATACAAACCACGAACTGAAAGATAAATGTGAACAGAAGTAAGGGGCCTCTCCCGAAAAAGCTGTGAGCAATGCATTTCTAAACTACAGAGAACCAGAACGGGTGAATCTGCAAAGGAGATAATTACAGCTGTAAACCAAAGACTTCAATCTGCAAGCTTGCTGTGAAGAAAGGCATGCTAAAACCATCATCGGAGACCAGGGGCGAGATTCTCCGGGAATCGGCAGGGCGGGCAGAAACGGCGCAGTGGAGTGGCGGGATAGCGCACACGGGTGGGAGAATTCGGAGGCTGGCGAGGGCCGGATTCACACCGACCCCCGGCGATTCTCCGACCCGGTGGGGGGTCGGAGAATCCCGCCCAAAGACTTTTTCTTCCTTTCACTTAAGATATTTACCCCTCTGTGTTTGTCTGTCTTGTGTCAGTGTGTGTAGAGGGTGGGCAGGTTAAAGTGGGAATTAGGTATCAGCTAACATTTAATCAGTTGTATGTGCTGCTTATTTAATGATAGTTCTTGTTATAAATGAACAGTAATTGTGTTTACATTTACAAACCTGGTGACTGTAATTATTGGACAGACAAGGGCCAAATACTCCAGGCATTTTTATAAGAATTATCAATTCATCCACTAATGTTGTGATTCTGGGCCACGTGGGACTGGAATTGACCGCACACTAGCCCAAGGTGCTGTAAAAGACGCAGCAGAGCTTTGGAATAACCTCAAGCTGGTCAGGGAGTAGGGCTTTGCCAAGCCCCCAGAGGTGGATCAGGCCCACAGGCCGGTCCGACAGAGATCCAAGTCGGGAGAACCATCAAGGGCAATGATGGTGAGGCTCCACCGATTCCAAGACAAGGTACGGATTCTGAAGTGGGCGAAGAACACGCAACGTGCAATTGAGAAGGACGCACCATTCACTTGTGCCAGGACGTTGGAGTGAATCTGGCCAAACACCACGCGGAATTTAATGGGACTAAAACTGCACTGTTTAAAAGCAAGGTGTGGTTTGGCAATCTGTACCCTGCTAGACTGGGTCACAGACCGGGGCAAAGACTACTATTTTGATGCACTGGAGGAGGCAAGCAAGTTCACCCAAAGGAATGAGCTTAGGAAGAAGCAGCGAGGGACTGGGAGATGGGAGGGGGGAAGGGAGGGGTTGGGAGGATAGAATGCTGGTTACAATGGGTCGCACGTGGTGAGGGCTGGAAAGAGAAAGGAGGTGGTGACCATTTTGGATGGTTCTTGAACACAGGGAAACCATAGAATACAGGGGCACATTTACAAGGTAAGTATGGTGCTTCCAGGAGTGATAGGGGAGGAACATTCCGCAATAGTAATCTCGGGCCACGCTCCACACTACATGGATATGAGGTTGGAGATGGGCCGGGCTGAGGACCCCCCAAGGAGGCTGGACTCAGTCCTATTCGCCGACAAGGCTTTTTGCACAAAAATATCACAAACCATCGACGGGTAAGTAACCTGCAACCAAAACATGGAGCTCTCACCCTCCATGTTCTGCAAGACACTGAAGGTGTGATTGGGGGGGAAATAATAGCATACAGGGCTCTTAGAGACAGGAAGGAAAGGGCAGCTAGGCCGCAGCTGACCGACTCCATATTGGACGTGGATCGACAATACTCCAAGACCCCGACCGTGGAGCTGCGGGTGGAGGAAAATGTTGCAAATGAATTTTGACCGTTCCATTGGGAAAGCAGTGAACCAGCTCCGTCAGACACGGGGGATCTGACACACAAGCTGAGGAAGCATCTTGCCTCAAGAGAGATCGCACAAGTAAGGGACGAGAATGGTAAGATGATCACAGCTCCAGGTGAGATTAACCTTTTACTGGGGACTGTACACCGCCGAGCCCCTGGAGGAGGCTCAAAGATTAAACAATTCCGCGGTGGCTGGACATACCAGTCTGGGGGAGGAAATGAGGCAGGGACTGGAAGCACCGCTAGGACTGGAAGTGATCATGGAATTCATTAATTCCATGTAGTCAGGGAAGGCACTGGGACCGGACGGGTTCCTGGTCGACGTCTGTTAGAGGTTTCTGGCAGCACTGGTCCCATACCTGCGGGAGATATTCAATGACTCGCTGTCGAAGGGGGAGGCGGCGACGCCCACGCCGGCGCAGGCCTCAATCTCACTGATCTCCAAAAAAGACAAAGACCCGACAGAGTGCGGGTCATACAGACCCACCCCACTGCTGAACACTGGCACCAAAGTCCTGGCGAAAACTCTGGCGAGGCGACGGGAGAGCCACTTACCAGAAGTAATCACGGAAGATCAGACCGGGATCAGACAAATATCACCAGCTCTGAATATATCCGGCAACACAGGGGCACAAGGCAAGGGTGCCCGTTGTCCCCACAGCTGTTCACTCTGGTAACTGAGCCACTGGCCATGGCTCTTCGATCAGCGAAGGGGTGAAGAGATATTCAGAGGGAAAACAGGGAGCACAGAGTCTGAGTCTATGGGGATGACCCGCTGTTCTATGTGTCGATCCCCCTGGCCAGCAGGGGCAAGATAACGGAACTCCTGAGGGATTTGGAGCCATCTCGGGACAAAATTTAAACCTGAGCAGGAGCGAAATCTTCTTGGTGAATCCTCGGGAGGGAGGAACAGAGCTGGGGACACGGCCGTACAAACTGGTCCAAACCAAGTTCAGGTACCTGGGGATGCAAGTAGCTCACGACTGAACGCAGCTCCATAAGTGGAACCTGTCCAGCCTGGTGGAGGAGGTGAAGAGGGACCTACGGACATGGGACTCACTCCGACTCTCCCTGGCGGGAAAAGTGCAGACGGAAAAATTAATGTGCTGCCATGGTTTTTCTTCCTATCCAGATCACTCCCGATCTTCATCAACAAATCATTCTTCGCCAGGGTGGATAAACTAATCATGGCCTTCGTCTGGGCGGAAAGAACTCTGGCAGACGACAAGCGGCGGCACATGGGGGGCTTGGCTCTGCCAAACCTCCTATTCTATCACTGGGCAGCAAACACAGAGAGGGTGTGGGGGTGGTTGAGAGAACCAGAGGTGGAATGGGTGCAGATGGAGGAGGCACCCTGTACTGAGATGTCCCTCTGAGCACTGGTCACCCCCTCACTCCCATCCCCCCCAGCCAAGTAGTCGAGGAGCCCGGTGGCAGTAGCCACATTACCTGGAACCAGCTCAGACGCCACCTTAAACCGTGTGACATGTTGGCTGTGGCCCAAATGTGCTGAAACCACAAATTCATCCCGGCAAAAATAGACACTACCTTCAAAACGTGAAGAGAGGACGGTGGGGGGGGGGGGCTACTGATGGCAAGAGACATGGGCGGCAGAGTAGAGACCCTGGGGGAGCTAATAGAGGAGCTCCAGCTCCCGAAAAGGAATGAGCTCCGGTACTTGCGGAGGAAGTTTCACATCTGCAAGGAGACGACAATGTTCCCCCGGATGCACGGACACACCCAACTGGACAAACTACTAGTACCAGGCCTGCTTGAGGACGGTAAATGTGGCAACATATACGGATGGCTGTTAGAAGAGGGAAGCACCTCACTGGACGAGACACGAGAAAGGTTTCGGTGGATTGGCCATGATAAATTGCCCGTAGTGACCAAAAAGGTTAGGAGGGGTTATTGGGTTACGGGGATAGGGTGGAAGTGAGGGCTTAAGTGGGTCGGTGCAGTCTCGATGGGCCAAATGGCCCCCTTCTGCACTGTATGTTCTGTGAACAGGGCATGGAGATAGGGGGAGGACTCTGGATGAGGAACTGCACAGGGTAAACTCCACCTCCTCATGCACAGGGCTGGGGTTAATGGAGCTGAAGGTGGTGCGGAGGGTGCTCCTAACCAGGACACGGATGAACGGGTTCTTCCCGGAGGTGGAGGATAAGTGCGAGCAGTGTCAGGGGGCTCCGGCCAATCATTCCCACATGTTCTGGTCCTGCCCCAAACTCATTGGGTTCTGGAGCGCCTCTCCTGAGGCCATGTCCAGAGTAGTAGGGGTGAAGATGGAGCCATGTCCTTCAGTGGCTACCGTCATGGCATCGGAGCTTCCAGGGCTCTTTGTGGGGAGGAGGACCGACGCCCTGGCATTCGCCTCCATGACTGTCCAGTGGAGATTCCTGCTTGGATGGAGGTTGGCAGTGCCACCCAGAGCCTCAGGTGGTTTGGGGTGGGGGGAGAAACAACCGGAGAAAGGAAGTAGGGAACGGTGGGGGGGGGGGGGGGGAGAGGCAGGGATAAACGGGTGTGTGGGGGCAGAGGAGGGAACACCGACACCACAGCAAGAAGGCAAAATCTGCACACCACACCGAGGGACACAGATGGCCACATCCGGCAACACAACAATGCTGCCACACAAGGGGTGTATATGCCATGCCACAGCTCATCTCCTGTCTCGCCCCTCCCTGGAGGGGGCGCGGAACCCGGTGGGTACCCATCGCCTCAGGCTACAAAGTGGCAGCTTGGACCATATCGACACAACGCTGGTCACTGCAATGTAAATAGATCACTTATCTCTTTCGTGGTATTTTTCTTCTGCTCTGTTTGTGTTTGATAACAATTCAACCGCATGTACAGTAAAAGGGTGTAACTTATTTACAACTCAGTCATGATTAATGCAACTGTATAAGTGAACTGCATGGTGAGAAGACTTACCTGACATAAATGAAAAAACTTCAGTAAAACATTTTTAAAAGAAGAATGTGGGAGAGGTGTTGGAATGAAGTCTCGAGCTAGTGAAGGCATTAATGAGGGTTTCATCAGCAGAAGAGCTGAGACGGAGGGAACTCACAATCTTTACCAACCAGAACAAGGGCAGTAGGCAGTGGGCATTCAACCATTTGCAAGTTCCACCCCAAGCCACACACCATTCTGACTTGGTCATATAATAGTCATCCCTTCGTCATTGCTGGGTTAAAATTCTGGAACCTCCTACCTAACTTGGGTGTACCTACACTACATAGATACATGGAAGATAGGAGCAGAAGGAGGTCTTTTGGCCCTTCGAGCCTGCTCCGCCATTCATCATGATCATGGCTGAACACGGACTACTGTGGTTCTAAACGCAGCTGACTATAGTTTAAGGGGTTAATTCTCACTGTGCAGTCTGCTATTCAGATATCCTGCACATTATCACAGGAAGAGATGCAACATCACATGATGTTGCTCTCTCCCTTGTACAACGGGGCAGCACGGTAGCATTGTGGATAGCACAATTGCTTCACAGCTCCAGGGTCCCAGGTTCGATTCCGGCTTGGGTCACTGTCTGTGCGGAGTCTGCACATCCTCCCCGTGTGTGCGTGGGTTTCCTCCGGGTGCTCTGGTTTCCTCCCACAGTCCAAAGATGTGCAGGTTAGGTGGATTGGCCATGATAAATTGCCCTTAAGTGTTCAAAATTACCCTTAGTGTTGGGTTGGATTACTGGGTTATGGGGATCGGGTGGAGGTGTTGACCTTGGGTAGGGTGCTCTTTTCAAGAGCCGGTGCAGACTCGATGGGCCGAATGGCCTCCTTCTGCACTGTAAATTCTATGTTAAACCTCATGATAACATGTCGCCTGCAATAAGAGGTGTTTCAATAAAGTTTGCATTTAACAAACCTCAACTGACACAGTAAATATTCTGCATTAGTCTAACAATAAAGATGACATGGTGGCAGCCAATGAAAGAACAATTATGGAAATGTCACTGCCTGACAGAAACGGCGCGGTAGCGCAGTGGTTAGCACTGTTGCTTCACAACGCCAGGGCCCCAGGTTCGCTTCCCAGCTTGGGTCACTGTCTGTGCGGAGTCTGCACGTTCTCCCCGTGTCTGTGTGGGTTTCCTCCGGGTGCTCCGGTTTCCTCCCACAAGTTCCGAAAGACGTGCTGTTAGGTAATTTGGATATTGTGAATTCTCCCTCCTTGTACCCGAACAGGCGCTGGAATGTGGCGACTAGGGGATTTTCGCAGTAACTTCATTGCAGTGTTAATGTAAGCCTACTTGTGACAATAAAAATTAAGATTATTAATCTTAGAATTATTAAGATTAAGCCTGGCTCAATTGATGGTGGAGATTTGCCAGATCCCACACATCAGGCCTCGTGGTGAAGGCAGAGAGAGGGTCAGTATGATGCCAAATACAATGGACGCCTGTGCAGACAATATATTTGTCAGGCAAGGTATCAATGAGGCAAAACTCACAGATGAACAAGTAACAAAGCACTTGATACTTATTTCCATCTGAGAAGGAATACCATTGATGAGCGGGCTAAATTGAACAAATGTATCCAACGACAGGTGGAAACTGTGTGAAGGGAACCAGCTATTTCTGATAGGTAAACGGGTCATTGCTTTAACTATTTCAATGTAAATACTAAAGCCCAGTTTGAAATCCATTTTAAAATGGATTTCATCATAAGACTTCAAGCATAACCTTAGATTACAAAACCACACAGCTTGCAATAATGAAAGCATGGATTTGAAACATCTACAGTCTAACTAGAAGCAAATGAAACAATTCAATGAAGGTCACAATGAGTTAACATGAATAAAATGAATCTGCCATTGTTCAAAATGTGAATAAATATAGCAATCAGCCGAAAACAAATCTGATTAAAAGTGTAAGTCACATTCCAACACATAGAAAGCACCCAAAGATGCAACATATTCGCATATATGTTGCACATTGATGATTGACAACTAACCACCCAACCAAATGCATTTGAGACTCATCCAAGCCAATCAGCACATTACAGGGGTAGGGACAGATGGAGTCAGACTGGTAACATTTTCCTTAAAGATAGAGGTCCGGGCAGCCATTTTCCATCCAGGATCACTCTATACCTTTTACCTAACTATTCGCTATCCTTATTTCGTATTTTCATATTTCCACTCTAACTCTTAAAGTCTGCACAAGTTGTTTTTGCTTTGAGCAAGAAACCATTACTGTATTTTGAAAGTTAAATCTGTTTGTAAACTACTAAGTCGATTATATCTCTTAAAGTCTTCTGCTGGCAAGGGCTTTGTTGAGAACATTTGCTTTGTAACCACAAGAGGATCTCAAACTCTCAATTATAATCAATAGACACAATAAAAGATTTCATTTCGCACCCGAGACGTGTAACTTAAATTTCTACTGAGTTCAAAGTGTATACGAGCCTACACTTAAACCGCATGGTAGATTTCAACACTGTGGATAGAATGATAAATAATCTCTAAGCAAGGTGTAATTTCACCTGCGACAGAGCCAACAAGCTGGTGCTCAGGGACGGTCCCACTGCTGAAGCCCAGCGCACCTCTCAGAATTTGTGTAGATCCTTCACAGCTAAACAAAGCAGCTGAATGCGGAGATCATCCTATGTCGTCTCTGGGTGAGAGCTTCTTTAAATGGGAAAGAGGTCAATATTCATAAAGCTAGATGTAAGTAGTGATTCTTGACGACTATCCCTTGTTGATGAATCTACGCTGTTCACAACCTTCATGGGAGGTTTTGCTTCAACAGATTACCCTCCGGCATCACATCAGTGCCAGGAATCTTCCACAGGACAAGGTCAAGCATCTGAGAACGACTGGATTGAGCTGTATGTCACAACGCGGATGAGGTCCTAGCCCATGGATCAGTAGGATTTACATTCGAACAACAAATGCGTATTCTTACGGCTGATTCCAAGTTCCTCGGGAATAACGTCGATGTATCTGGGATCAGAGTTGGTCCACAGAAAACAAGAGCAAACAAGGAGCTTGCGGCTCCTCGCAATGTGACTGAGCTCCAGAGATTCGTGGGGATGGGAAATCAAGACAACGTTTCTGCCCAACCTAGAGGTCAGCACTGCGCCATTACATCAGCTGATGCAACAGGACAGCAGCATGGCGCTGGGAAGAAGCAGAGAGAT
Source organism: Scyliorhinus torazame (assembly GCF_047496885.1). Lineage (NCBI taxonomy): Eukaryota > Metazoa > Chordata > Chondrichthyes > Carcharhiniformes > Scyliorhinidae > Scyliorhinus > Scyliorhinus torazame. The sequence goes on from NC_092714.1 coordinate 33,782,923, forward strand.
CTTTAGAGAAAATCAGAGAGCTGCTGGTATCACCTGACAATCTAGTTCACTGTGACCCAGACACCACATCCACGGCCCTAACTCATCCAAATAGTTAACTGTGTCATCTACCCAATCAAACTGGCCAGAGATGCTGCATTCATCCACTAATCCAGATAACAACCTGACTGGCGAAGCGGAGTCATCTGCAAATTCCCCTCCTTGCCCAGCCGAATCAGAGACCACCCATGGGACATTTGAGTTCAACAACTTCAGACATGAACTCTGCCCTCCATTTGATTTGTTGTTTTTGCAAACTGTCAGACTGAGCTGACATTTATTAATACCCACCTGGACATATGCTTTTCTTTACCACAACCATTACTACTCCCTTTGCCTTTTGTTCTATTGTTTGGTTTGGTATTTAATCTTCCCCCACCCTCGAGCCCATCCCTTCTCTTTCCCACTTTTTCAACAGCACAAAACCTGGTGTTAACATGTAGCTTGCAGTGAGGGATGTTACAGTAAATTTAGGCGCGATTTTGTGGCCACGTTTCGCTTGGCGGAGTGCGCAATTCAGCTGGTAGATCCCGGGAAGGGCCTCCGCGGGCTTCCCGGCACCCTTCGCGCCTTGTGGGATATACCGAAGTCCCATGAGGCATTGGAATCAGGATCCCGTCCAAAAGGAGTCTGATGAAACGACGTTCGCTTGCGCAGGTTTTAAACCTACGCAGGCAGCCCAGGGAGGCTGCAGCTGGACGCCCTTCAGATCTGGTCCACACAAACGTGGACCAGGCGGAACGGCTCCCGGGGGGTCTCCTGGTCCATCGGAGGCTCCTGGGTGGTCAGGGATAGTACAGGCTGGCTCCTGGCCCTCCCCCTGGAACGCAAGCACCTTGGCACTGCCAGGGTGGCACTGCCAAGTATCCAGGCCCAAGGGGCGCCATACCCATGAAAGTAAGGTAGAGGGGAGGTTTGAAGGGTGGGGGGGGGGGGGGGGTGCTTGGCAGCTAAGTAGGTGTCCTTGGGAGTTTGGGGGGGGGGGGGGGAGAACCTGGTTGGGGTCTGTAAAGGGGAGTGGGGTGAAATTGCCCCCATAGCGGGGTGTCCTCACTTGTGGAGGTGTGGGGTAGTGCCCGTGTGTGTAGGGGTGCTATTGCCCATGGGTGGGGACCCACAAGCTCACTTAGAGAGATTGGGACTCCCTTTCCAAATGGCAGCCTGATCTCAAGAGTTCAGTTCCGCAGTGCTAAAAAAAATAAGTGTGGACTAAACCAGTGACAAATCCCCAGGGCCCAAAAAAGTAACTAAGTGGCATTTCAATAGCGGTGGGGAACTCACCGACTCCCTGAAAAACCCACAACAAATGAACTTTGAAATGTTTCTATTAAATTCCACCCTTAGTGTTTTACATACCTCAGCAGACTCAGTAAGTATTCTATATTAATCTACAATACCAAAAGTATTATTCTTACCACCACCTTCTCAAGGGCAATTAAGGATGTGCAATAAAAGCTGGCCTGACCAAGTATGTCTACCCCTCCCATGAAGAAATTAAAGAAATGAAGAAAGTTCTGCTGCAATTTGTATTTTGTCTATCTTTTTCACTAATTCTTGTTCTCTAATTGTGACTCATCCTTCTTTGTTTTTTAAAAATATCAATTCATGGAATGTGGCTGGGCTGGCAAAACCAGCATTTGTTGCCCATCACCAATTGCGCTGAGAAAGTGCTGCCTTCTTGAACGGATGTCCATGTGGCATGGGTACACCCACGGTGCTTCTAGAAAGCGCATTCCAGGTTTTTTACTCAGCGACAATAAAGGAACGGCAACATAAGTTCGAAGTCAGGATGATATTCGGCTTGGAAACAAACTTGCAGGTGGTGAGATTCCCTTGCGTCTGCTGTCCTTGTTCTTCTCGGTGGTAGAGAAGCCTCGCTGAGTTACTGCAGGCCAGTTTGCAGATGATACACACTGCAACCACTCTGCCCCAGTGGAGGGAGGGAATGTGTGTTTCAGGTGATGGATGGGCTGCTTTGTCCTGGATGGTGTCAGGTTTATTGAGTGCTATTGAAGCTTCACTCTTCCAGGCAAGTGGAGGCTATTTCAACACTTTCTTGACTTGTAGATGGTGGACAGGCTTTGCGGAGTTGCAAAGTGGCTCACCACAGGTTCCCAGCTTCTGGCCTGCTCTTGTAGCCAAAATAATTTTACGGCTGGTCAAGATTCTGGTCAGTATCAACACTCAGAACATCAATGGTGGGGTATCCAAAGATGTGCAGGTTAGGTGGATTGACTATGCTAAATTGCCCTTATTGTCCAACGGTGAGGTTACGGGGATGATATGGGGGATTGGACCCGGGGAGGGTATTCTTTTGGAGGGTCGGTGAAGACTCGATGTTCAAATGGCCTCCCTCTGCACTGTAGGGATTCCATGATTGAGCAATGGTCGTACCATTGACCATCATGGAGAGGTGATTGGATTCTTTCTCATTGGAGACAGTCATTGACTGAATCTTAAGTGGCAAGTAACATTTGTGACACACGTTAGCCCAGGTCTGAATGTTGTTCTAGTCTTGCTGCCTGCAGGAATTCAGTACCAGAGTTGCAAATGGTGATGAATATTGTACAATCATCAGCAAACATCCCCACTTCTGACCTTCTTATAGAGGAACGCTCAATGAAACGTCACCAGCAGATGGTTGGGTCTAGGACACTAGCCCGAGGAAACCCTGCCGTGATGTCCTGGGGCTGAGATGATTTACCGCCAAAAAAAACCATTTTCTGTGTGCTAGGTATGACGCCAACTATCGGAGGCATACTGGAGCCGCTTGGCTTGAGGTGATATCTGTTCTGGAACACAAATTCTTTGGTACTAGTCGAGGTATTGTCAGGATCCATTACTGTATCAATGCCTCAGCCATTTCCTGATATCACATGGAGTGAATTGAATTGGCTGGGGATTGCAGGAAGAGCCGAGATGGATCATCCACTCATCACTTCTGGCTGAATATGGTTATTGGCATAATGTGCAGCAGCTTCATGCTATACTTACAAATTACTTAGTTTACCATTCTCTTTCAGGAGACGTGACTGTAGCTCATACCTCGTTTGAATTTTTTGTTCTAACTCACACCTCTGAAGAAAGGAATCGAGTAATGTAAATCTGCTCCTCCACTCGCGTGGCAGCTACTGGCCTGGAATAATTTGCAGGTGAGGCAGGAGGGGAAAGAACAAACTCGCTGCCCTCCACCTTACACCATCGAATCACCACAGTTGCAGGAGGCCATTCAGTCCATCGAGTCTGCACCGACCCTCTGAAAGAGCACCCTACCCAGGCCCACTCCCCCGCTCCATTCCAGAAATCTCACCAACCTGCACACCGAGGGGCAATTTTAGCATGGCCTATCCACCCAAGCTACACATCTTCGGACTGCGGGAGGAAACCAGAGCACCCGAGGAGAACATGCCAACTCCAGTCACCCAAGGCCGGAATTGAACCCGGTTCCCTGGCGCTGTGAGGCAGCAGTGCTAACCACCATGCTGTCCCCCAGTAGCTCAGTAACAAGTCTGACAACACCAGGTTAAAGTCCAACAGGTTCGTTTGGAGTCACTAACTTTTGGGAGTGCAGCTCCTTCATCAGGTGAGCAGTGCTCCGAAAGCTAGTGACTCCAAATAAACCTGTTGGGACTTTAACCTGTGTTGTCAGACTTCTTACTGTGCCCACCCCAGTCCAACGCCGGTATCATGGCTACCCCAGTAGCTTACCACACTTGCCATTGTAAATCAAAGTTCAGAAAATGCAAAATGCAACATCAAATGAGAATGAAGTTTGCTTCCAGTTCACCCACTAACTGATGTTCCTAGGCAGGCTAACTGGCCCTTCATCTGTTTGCTTCTTGTGTGATTTCACTGTGCATTTTCTGAGTGATCGCACTTCAAAGTATATGGGCAGCATGAAAGATATCTGAGGTGCAATTAAGACAGAAGACAAAGATAAATCTTGAATGGAACTGGAATATCAAAACACCCATTTCTATCAGCATAAACAGAAAATCTTTTAATTTTGAGACATAATTGATACTTTGTACAGTGGTTACTTTGTACAGTGATTAACTAAAATGGGACTATTCACATTTAGAAACAGCCTAATATCAAGAGGATGTTATGACATATTTAAAGCCTATAACACAAAAAAAAAAGCTAGAGGTCCTTTACATGACTTACAATGCAATTCCCAGCTCGCATGTACATCCAAGCACTGCGGCTAAACCAATCACAATGCTGAATTTTATACAAAGTACGTGTGTTAAAAAAGTTCTGAGGCATGTTCATTTGTTACAGGTTTGCACACTCCCCCTCTCGCAGTCGTCTTCTGTTCTCACATTATCTGTGGGTTTGAGGCTCTGGTTATCATCAGTTCTGGAGCGTTTAGCATCGGGTGACTTGCATGAAGGATCATTGGACGGAGAAGATCTCTCTAAAACATTCAAAACATGCCGTTTAATGCAGAGAAACGTAGCTCTGGCCAACAAACTGGACGCGCACATGCGGATGTCAGAGAGGGAGACTGAAGTGTGTGTGCGCGCGCGTGTGTGGCCGCAGTGCCTCACCATGTTGAATAGCCTGGCAATGCTCACACTCAAGGCCAACATTTGAATAATAGCCACTGTAGCAAACAACAGGAGAGCACTTTGCTCCAATGGAATCACTCTCCCAACAAACTGACAATGCCATCAGGGCGGTGGAGAAACCTCAAATGATTGCTGAAGAATTACATTTATTCACATGGGGATTCTTTGCTCATGTTTTGTTTGCAGAGACCTTTTGTTGAAACTTCAGTTCTTTCTAGCAACTCTTAGAAAAAAGTATTTAAGCAACCATTTGCGTTTCCACAGCAATTTTAACGTGAAAAGTTCCACGGCTCTCGCCAAAGATGATGGGTAATTAAAGGGTGCCTGCGCGGGTTCATTCACATCTAACTATTCAACGTACAAAACTAAATTTCACCAACTTTCCCCCACTACACAGATTTTCCCCTATCGACTCTTTCTCAGCCCTTTCCCAATGGCACGCCAATAGCATGAAGCAGCTGCTGCACTCCAGTATCTCGAGACCGATCTTGTCCTCATCTGATCCACATACGGGTCCGCGGCAGCAAGGTAAAGAGCGAGCAGAAATCCTGGTTAATTCATTTTCCCTTCCATGGCTCAGGTCATACTGTCCCACCACAAGCTTAGCCGAGAGCAGTTCAGCACCACAAACTAGGGATTGAACTAGAAAACAGCTGATGTATTTTTGTTTTCAATTGAATGTTGAAAATAAAAATCTATGGTTTCGACGTCTGGACATCAAATGTAAAAATGTGGCCACGGTCCCAGAGGACCATAGGCTGCTCCCTCCTTGGACAGCTGACTGGTGGTGATTTTAACCCGAGGATCACCACTTCTCTTACCGAGGGGCAAGGTTGAGAAGGCGGGGCCTCCATGAATAACCTCAGCCGGTACGGGAATTGAACCCGCGCTGTTGGTGTCGCTCCGTATCACGAACCAGCCTTCCAGCCAACTGAGCTAATCGACCCCCCAAACATGGACATTTTTGTCATTAACTATCTTCTTTTTTAGGCGGTCCCCAGGTGTGAGGATGGCCAACTCCCACTCCAGTGTGATGGGTTCTGAGGTGGCCGACAAGTCCAATGCGTGGTCTGAAGACTCTGCCACACGCGGTGGCAGGTGGCGCTTGGAGGGTGGAGGCACATGAGGTGTTTAGAGATTGGTACGCTCTCTCTCCAGCATCTCAGCTTCAGCTCTGCGTGCTGCTGACCAAGTCTCTCGATGCATCTGGTGTCTTCCCGAAAGAACCTTCGCCATTTTGCTTGGTTGCAACGCCGGGTCGGAGGGGATGTTTCAGCTCTTAGGGGCCCTTGGAGAATTTCACCAGTGCAATTCTGTTGTCCTGCCCTTCAGCATTAACTTAGTCGTTATGTACCAGCAAACCAGCCGTCAACAGTCATGAGTGACTCTCAAAGTTAGCATCTGATGAAACTGGCAATTTAATTTTCAAATGTAGATAATCACAAGTGAATAAAGAGAAGTCACATAACTGGTGTGAAAGACATCAGAAACCGTACACAATCCACCGCGGGTCCTCAGACACTAAGGGCAACAGTGTGTGAATTCCATGCTCAGTGGTCATCTCGGTCTAACAGAAACCAGCTCCTGTTGGGATTTGCAAACACACCTTTATCTACTGGCCTCTTATCGGCACCTCTGCCTATCTTCATTTGCGTTTCTCCTTTTTAAATTAAAAATGAGAGTTTAACTGATAAAGACCATGCTTCGAGTTCAGTTCGTTGGTGGTCAGCGGGGATCGCTACTTACCATGGGTTATTTTTTCTGCGCAGGTGGCAGGTGGCGTGGGTACCACCTGGGAGGAACCTGGGTTCACAGGAGTCAGTGAGATTCGCCTAGAAGAGAGCCAGACAGCTTGTTACTGAAAGGAACCGGTAGGACAAAAAACATAGGATATCCTCACAAGATACATACAACTACTGGACCAAACCGCTTCCCTCTTTGCAGCTTCCACACAGGGGATCAGTCGCTACCAGCTCAGGAATCGTCACTGCTTCCAAGCAGATGAGAGGAAATTCATCCCGGGTCATCACACACAATGGACACGAGTGTAGCAGCACCTGTTTCAGATTCCGCCCCGTGTCCCTAACTCACTGACTTCAATTGAAATGGAGTAGAGTGTAAAAGAGGCTGCCTGGCTGGGGCTACTGCCAGGGGCAAACTTAATTCTCCGACTTTGATCTAGTCAGTGGGCTGTCCATTAAATATGATCAACTTGTCAGCTATATGAAGCTAATCCTAAATTAATCTCAGTTTGCACCAATCTCGGGCACTGAAACTTTAATATTCTGAATTACTGGGGCATAATTGAGCAGCCTTTGAAACCTCTCATTTTGTCAATTAATCCTATCGGCTAAATTCTTTTGCATAGTTAATGCTTCTGAAGTTATTAAACAAATATTGGTTCATGACTTTGATGTCTGACGTCTTTGATACTGGTACAATTCCACTAATTTTACTTATTCTTTCCCTGGGATATGAACATCACTGGCAACACTAGGGACAGAACGGTAGCATTGTGGATAGCACAATTGCTTCACAGCTCCAGGGTCCCAGGTTCGATTCCGGCTTGGGTCACTGTCTGTGCGGAGTCTGCACATCCTCCCCGTGTGTGTGTGAGTTTCCTCCGGGTGCTCCGGTTTCGTCCCACAGTCCAAAGATGTGCAGGTTAGGTGGATTAGAACATAAAACATTACAGGCCATAATAAATTGCCCTTAGTGTCCAAAATTGCCCTTAGTGTTGGGTGGGGTTACTGGGTTATGGGGATAGGATGGAGGTGTTGATCATGGGTAGGGTGCTCTTTTCAAGAGCCGGTGCACTCGATGGGCCGAATGGCCTCCTTCTGCACTGTAAATTCTATGAAACACCAGCATTTATTGTCCATCCCTAATTGCCCTCGAGAAGGTGGTGAGCTGCTTTCCTGAACTGCTGGTGTCCATGAGGCATAGGTACACCCACAATGTGGTTAGGGTGGGAGTTCCAGGATGTTGCCCTCGCGACAGCAAAGGAACGGCGATATATTTCCAAGTCAGGGTGGTGAATGACTTGGGAGGGGAACCTCCAGGTGGTGGGATTCCCAGGTAACTGCTGCCCGTTTCCTTCTGGATGGAACAGGCTATGGGTCTGGAAGGTGCTATCAAAGGAGCCTTGATGAGTTGCTGCAGTGCACACGACTGCCAGTGTGTGTGGAGAGAGTGAATGTTTAAGTGGGTGGATGGCAGTGCCTTGTAGATGGTGGACAGGCTTTATGGAGTCAGCAGGATTCAGAGTCTCTGATCTGCTCCTGTCACCACAGCATTTAGATGGCTGATTCAGTTCAGTTTTGGGTCAATAGTAACCCCTGCAATGTTGATAGTGAGGGATTCAGCGACTGAAATGACATTGACTGTTACAGGGAAATGACTAGACTTCTCTCTTACGTCAGAACTTGTTCCGCCATTCAATAAGATCATGGCTGATCTGTTTGTGTTTTGAGTCCCATTTACCCCAATGGAGATTTTTTTAAATTTGTTCATGGGATGTGGCTGCCATTGGCTGGATCAGCATTTTTTGCCCATCGGTTCAAGAAGGTCACACCACCACCTAATTGCCACTGATATGGTGGATGTGAGTTGCCTTCTTGCACCGCTGCAGTACACGTTTTGTAGAAACACCCACAACGCTGTGAGGAAGAGAGTTCTGAGTTTGTGATCCAGCGACAGTGAAGGGACGACGATATCCACGTCAGGGTGGTGAGTGACTTGGTCGGGAACTGGGAGCTTCTGCCGTGTGCATCAGCTGTTCTTGTCCTTCTAGGTAGTAACGGTCGCAGGTTTGGAAGGTGCTGTCAAAGGAGCCTTGGTGAGTTGCTGCAGTGCATCTTGTAGGTGGTACACACAGTTGCCAATGTGCATCAATGGTGCAGGGAGTCAATGTTTAAACTGGTGGATTGGGTCCCAATCAAGCGGCTGCCTTGTCCTGGATGGTGCCGAGCTTCTTGAGTGTTGCTGGAGCTGCACTCATCCAGGCAAGTGGGAATATTCCATTTAACTCCTGACTTATGCCTTGTAGATGGTGGACAGGTTTTTGGGAGTCAGGAGGTGGATACTTTGACTTGATGATAATGGTGGAATGGAGGATATGCGGGGCCATGAGTTACAGATTGTAGTTGTATATAATTCTGCTGCGGATGGTTCGTAGCACCAAATTGTGGAACTAAATTCAAATCGATCTGATAGTATAGTTTGCATTTTCAGTAATTTCACCTTCCTGGATGATAGGAAACTGGCTAGAAACCTGGATTCTTTGATTATTATTCTACCAACGCCTGTCATGAATCATATGGATAAGCAGCATAGCTGGACACATTTAAGTGTCTGGCCTTGTCCCCTCCCTCCTCTCTCACCGAGGTTAGCAATGGACATAAGGGGTCATTCAACATTACAGTATATATTTTGCCATTCCATAGAGTCCTTACATTGCACACAGAGGCCATTCGGCCCATCAGGTCTGCACCAACCCACTAAAAGAACACTCTACACCGAGGCCCACTCCCCCACCCTATCCCCGTAACCCCCACCTAACCTGCACATGTTTGGACGCTCAGGGACAACTTAGCACAGCCAATCCACATAACCTGCACATGTTTGGACTGTGGGAGGAAACTGGAGCACCCGGAAGAAACCCACGCAGACATGGAGAGAACGTGCAAACTCCACTCAGTCACCCAAGGCCAGAAACAAACCCGGGTCCCTCATGCTGAGGCAGCAATGCCAGTGTGCCAACGTGCTGCCCAAATAACAGAAATTTCCTGAAACCCTTAGCAGTTAACGCCAGCAGGAAGTAAAAATAATTTTGAGAGAAGTAACCGTAAGCAAAATGCTGCGTTGATGACTTGTCAACTGATCGGAGTTTCAGCTTTACCTGGGCACCGGGGTGTTGCTGGGCTTGCTCCAGGCCTTCAAGGTACTCAGGGTGAGCCTCCTGGGTTGAGGAGCTTTGCCATGAGACGCCGCGTGGTGAGGCGTCGTGTCCAACGAGGTTGGAGAAGCTTTGGTCGTGAGGGGGGTCCCGGGGGTCTCTTTAGCAGGGGCTGCCGCTGCACTGGTCGTTTTCAGCTGGACTGGGGTGGCAGAGTCCTGTTGGTCCACGTTCCTGGCCAGAGCGCTGCACTCTGTCTGTTTTGGGGTCACAGCAGTCACCCGGTTTGCTTGACCCTTCTTCAGTTTCTTCTCCGAAAGGCTGGGGACCTGCATGGAGAGCACTGGCTTTTCTTTCAGAGGTATACCCAGCTCGCCTTTCTCGAACGTGACAAAGGAGCAGTACCCATCCGTGGACGATATAGTGAGGAAAGTGCCATCTCGCGACCTATTTGAAAGGATTTGAATGGCACAGGTCAGGAAGATTTTCAACGACTTCCTTCCAAAACAGTCCAGTTAAAATGAAGATAATTCAACAAAGGGGGGGGGCAGCATGGGTCTCAGTTTAAAGCCACCAGAACTGCAGAGATTTAAATAAAAATGTTCCAGGAAATTCCCCCCCAAAAAATTACATATTCAACTTTCAGTTCAATAAAAAAAAGTTCTCACGAATATCCCTGAACAAGTTAATGTTAAGAACAATTGATCTTAAAATTCATCTTTAAGCTTCCCTCCAAACATGCTACGGATGAACACGCCCATGGGCAGCTCAGACTGGTGGTGAGTTAAGTTCTACCCGGGTGGTAGGGAACAAAGTGTGTGCTCAACGCGCCTACATTCTACAGAATAATACAGAACAGAAGAGGCCCTTCGGCCCATCGAGTCTGCACTAATGCATGAAAAACACCTGACCTGCCGACCTAATCCCATTTGTCAGCACTCGGCCCATTGCATTGAATGCTATGACAGGCCAAGATCTCATCCAGGTAGTTTATAAAGGATGAGGCAACCCGCTTCTCCCAGGCAGTGCGTTCCAGACCGTCACCACCCTCTGGGTAAAAAGGTTTTTCCTCAAACCCCCCCTAAACCTCCTGCCCCTCACCTTGAATTTGTGTCCCTTCGTAACTGACCCTTAACAAAGGAAAACAGCTGTTCCCTATCCACCCTGTCCCTGCCCCTCAATCTTGTACACCTTGATCAGGTCGCCCCTCAATCTTTTCTGCTTCAGCGAAAACAACCCAAGCCTACCCAACATCTCGTCATAACTTGAATGTTCCAGCCCAGGCAACATCCTGGTGAATCTCCTCTGCAACCTCTCCAGTGCAATCACATCCTTCCTATAATGTAGCGACCAGAATTGCACACAGTACTCCAGCTGTGGCCTCACCAAAGCTCTATACAATTCCAACATGACCTCCCTACTTTTATAATCTACACCTCGATTGATAAAAGCGAGTGTCCCAGGTGCCTTTATCACCACCCTATTAACCTGCCCTTCTGCCTTCAGAGATCTATGGCCAAACACTCCAAGGTCCCTTTGTTCCTCGGAACTTCCCAGTGTCAGACCTTCCATTGAATATTTCCTTGCCACATTACTCCTTCCAAAGTGTATCACCTCACACCTTTCAGGGTTTGTCTATAACATTTAAGAGGATATCTTGGCGAGATGACCTTTGCCTAAGCAATATTTTCAGACACTCCAAGCACCAGGCACAAGTTCAAGATTGTGAAAGCCGCCAATAAACACCTTACGATCGAGCTACATCGAGGGGGAGACACAGATTACACCCGAAAAAGGGGCAGGTATTTAAGCCTCAAAAAGAGACCTCCGACAGTGTTGGATGTAGTAGAACAAAAGATCTCAGGCTCAGTGTTGTGAAAGGCAGAGTGTGACAGACACCGGGAAACAGAACTTTGAAGAGGATGATGGACAGTTGACTGAGAAGGCTACCCTAATTTAAAAACGCCCTAGTGGGCAGATGGAAGGTTTGGAATTATCAAAAGGTAAGGTTAAATGATCTTAAAATCCTTATTAATGCAAATCACATTGTGCCACCTCATGACGTTCGGAGATTAGGATTCAGAAACAATATAAACAAGATGATAAAATGTAATCAATTAGAGAGAGAGAGAGAGCTTCCATTGTTAACCTTTCCGTACCATGTTATATCACTCAGGGTGTGATAATGGATGTTTGAGATATAACCAAAGGGAATTGTTTGTTGTGTATCGTACAAGAGTATGGAATCCTCCGAAGCTACTGCAAACACCAGTCGATATGGCAACTTGAACACATTTGTGTTCTTTGGTGACTCATCTAAACATCAAAAAAAACTCGGGTTATAATTCTGCTGTGAGTGGGGTCGGAGGTAGATGAACACAATTATTCCAATAAAGACATAAATTTAACAAGAACAACCATCTATCTCACATAAAAAGCAGAAAATGCACACCTGGGTTTGGCATCTATTTCGAAGAAGGGATGATCCAAAACTATTTTTTTTTTTTTTAAACCTCTTTCTGACCGGTTGAGAAATCTCCAGATTCTAATTTACTTCATTCTTTCCGAAAAAATATTGCTAGTTAATTAGTGCTCAAGTTCTTCCTGTGACAATAATAATTACATGAAATAGCTTCCATGATGTTAAACAAATACTTATATCATTATAGCCCCCTTTGTCCCCTCTTCTCCCACTGCGCAGGGATTAACATCTTGCTGGGCGGGACAGGCCCAAGGCATTCTCCAGCACATCAGCCAAATGGTCATTGTCCATGAGTGAGCTTTGTTGCACCAAGTAGCTACTTAACCACAGAGGTCCCAGATTTGAATCTGTCCTTTCCTAAGGGGGAGTCGCTAGCTAGTCATGAAAAATGTTTTGTTTTGTGGTGACTAAGCAAGCGTACAACTCTAAAATAACGAGGGTCTCTCGTTGAAGCGTCCATCACATCAATCAATAAAGCGTCTCTCTCCTCCAGATGCAAGGTCTGCGACCATGGCTTCCTGGAGACTGTCAGCCCTGAACAATGTGCAGTTTCTGCTCACATTTGCCCAGCTCTTTTTCCCCTTGTTAAGCAAGTCTTAGCCTCTCCTCACAGTTCCTCATAATCAACATCAGAAACTTTTGGCAAGAGGCGACCAGTAATCTTGGCCTTGGCAGCAGTACCAAGTAATTAGTCAGGCTGCTGTCTTAGCTGTGAAATGCTTGGAGTCATCCTGGTGAAGGAATCTCCAGAAATGAAACTTTATTTCCTTCACAAAACTATTGTGATTTGTTTAGGATGGCGGGGGGGGGGGATGATGATGAACCCGCCAACCCCTCCTCCCCCTACAATGCTAAGTACACATGTTGGTATGGGTATCAGCTATGGGTAGGATATGGTTCAGATGCGACGTTCTGCAGATACCAAAGTCTGTCAGAGATGTAACCGAAGAATTGCCTTCAACTTGTCCTCAAAATGAAACTAGTGTTGCAACTGAACATCAGGAAAGCAGAGTGCTAATGCTAACTGAACAGTGAAAGCTTGTATCTTCCTCAACCGATAACCCATCAAGACCACAGGCCCAGAAACAGCTCACCAAACAGGCCTTTAAGGTGTCCAAGTGGGAAAAAAAAGGTTCAGCAGAGAGTAAGACAGGCGGCCAATGTGCTGTGGCCTCTTTGGTACTAATACCCAGGATGAACTTCACTCAATCTATTCAGAAAGCTGCCCACTTATCAGTCAATTTATGAATGTCATCCCAAATTAATCTCACCAATTTTTATCAATCGCAGAACCTGATCACTAGATTTCTGATTAACTATTATATAAAGGGCTATGGAGAGAGTGGGTGTAAAAGGCACTGAAGTGGCCAATCAACCATGATCTGGCACGGCAGACTCGACGGGCTGAATTCCTATAAATTTTAAATCGGCACACAGTTAATTCTGAACTGCTGAATCCGGGGGGGCCCAGGAGGGGAGAGAAGCCGACATTTTGGCCTTTGCCTCCCTGGTGTCCCGGAGACAGATTTTGCTGGGATGGAGGGACTCGGAGCCTCCAAAGTCAGGGTTGTGGGTCAGCAACATGGCAGGGTGGGGTCAGTGACATGGCAGGGTTTCTCAGGCTCGGGAAGATTAAGTTTGCCTTAAGAGGTTCAATTCAAGGGTTCGCACAAGTTGTTCTTGTTCAGGGGAACAGGTGGCAACCGTTCATCGACTTCTCTAAAGAAAACTGACCGTCAGCAGAAGGGGTGGGGGGAGAAAAGAAAAAGGGAGGCATGGCATTTGTAGAATAAAGATAGGGAATCTAATGTACGGGGGGGGGATGTTATTGTGATGTTGTTGCATGTGTCAGACCGCTCAGTTGTTTAGAACGTCTAAATGTTAAAATTAAAAATGCTTCAATAAAATGTTTTCAAAAAAAAAAATGCTGAACAGCCGAGGCATAAACTTTGCAAACTCTCTTTCTCAATTAACCCGAATCAGCTACTTTTATTTATTGCATCCTCAATGCTTAAATGCTGCGATGATTGTAAAGTTATTGAACAATTGCTTGTTCATGACTTTGGATTTCTGACCTTCTTTGATAATGGCAGAGGTTCACTCAGCAGTTTGTATGGGTCCTGATGGGAAGTCAATGTAAATGGTGGAATCTTGTTATAATGAAGTGCACACTTTAGTTTGCAAGTGGGAGCAGCTGTTACCAACAGAGGAAAGATGAGGGAATTAGCTTCTGTACAAGAACTGGTTTACATCAGTGCCGCGGGGGGTGCCAACACATGAAACGACGGCAGCCAATCGTAGAATCATAGAAGTTACAGAGCAGAAGGAGGCTATTCAGCCCATCGAGTCTGCACCGGCTCTTGGAAAGAGCACCCTACCCAAGCCCACACCTTTACCCTATCCCCATAACCCAGTAACCCCACTCAACACTAAGGGCAATTTTGGACACTAAGTGCAATTTATCCTGGCCAATCCACCTAACCTGCACATCTTTGGACTGTGGGAGGAAACCGGAGCACCCGGAGGAAACCCACACAGACACGGGGAGAACGTGCAGACTCTGCAGATAATGACCCAAGCCGGGAATCGAACCTAGGACCCTAGAGCTGTGAAGCAATTGTGCTAACCACTATACTACCGTGCTGCCCAAATGAAAGTGTTAGGGGATCCCCGGCACAGATTGAATCATCCCTTAGCACGAATGACAGACTTCACAACAGGACAGAAAATTGTTGAGACTGGGGCGATTAAAGAAAAAAACTCCATTACCCCTAACAATTGTCACACAAGGTCAGATACTGTCAAATAGTGCTTATGCTGCTTTATCAGACTCACCTTCGACCTTCTGCTGCCTTAGCTCAAAAAACATTGGGCAGCAGCGCACAGCAAGAGTTGCCTTAGAGGGACAGGGCAGGTGGGCTATGGGCCTTCAAACAAAAGAGATGGGTTGGTGAAGTTACCTCACAAATTTCAAGCAAGGGTTCAGCATTGTAACGATAAAACTAAGTTCCTACCTCTTCAGATTTTTTCTGGAGAATACGAGTGTCGTGTTGGTAACATTCTCTCCAGCTTCAACACAACCAGCTGAAAGAGGAAGCAGAAAATTAATGAGTGCGCGTCGCAAGATAAAACAGAACACAAAAAGTAAACAGAGGATGCTGGAGGCGCGAAGCTCTTGGGCGCCGGGAAGCAAGCGGAGCGAACTTTAGATGGGTCAATTCATCAGAACCAGGTCCCTTCAGATAACCAACGCCAATTTTTACTCTCGTGCATTTCCAACGTTCTCTTTCTACTTTTAACAGTCAACTCGAACAGCCATAAACGTCGGATTTGTTCCGGAAAACATTCCCGTGAATTGAAAAACCTGCAATTTTAATTACAGTGGCATGACTCAATTTAACAGTTGACTAGATCCTAGCTGTTTAAATATTTATTCCACTGCAGAGATTTCACCATTGGGGCCACCAGCAAGTTCAGCAAAGCAGAAAATAAACAGTCCTCGTTTCTTCATTGCTGCAATTGACTATTCTAATAGTGGCATAAATACGCTTCCATACATAAATATATATACGTACATCCAGTGCAAAGCACATCACAGAGACATGAGGGGGGGGGGGAATTACGGTCCCACGTGAACTAAATATTTTCATGATTTAAAACGAGAGCTCCAGGATTACGAGGCTGCTGGAACAACAGCAGGTCCGAACTCGCCAGCATCCCGCCAAACTGAAACCTAACTGAGCAGGCAGACTGAAACATACAGGTTGTCAGGCTCCGGATGGAACAGAAAGTTGGGGCAGAAGATTGTTCTTTCAGCTCAAATCCCATTTCAGACAAACAGGAAAAATTCAACACCCCCCAAATCACAGGGCAAGTCGCTCATTTCTGAACTACAGGCTTCAACTTATGGCACATTGCGCTGAAAAAGTAGAAGCTGTTTTGCACTCTGTACCTAACCCGTGCTTTACCCGAACATCCTGGAATATTAGGGCATCTCAGAGCCATTTTCTGCTGCACATCCTGGTGTATTCCAACTATATTTACATATAAAAGAAAGTGTGACAACAGTAATTCTTAGATAAAACAATCGTTTCACTATTAACACAAACGAGCATTAACTCTGATGTGGAGATTCCGGCGGGGGACTGGGTTGGGTACAGTCAGAAGTCTTACAAAACCAGGTTAAAGTTCAACAGGTTTATTTGGAATCACTGGCTTTCGGAGCACTGCGGCTTCATCAGGTGAGGGAAGAGGTAGGTTACACAGACACAGCATATAAAGACAAAGTCGATGATGCAAGATTATACTTTGAATGCGAGTCTTTGCAGGTAATTTAGTCTTTACAGGTCCAGACGGTGCGACTACCCGAAGATCAGAGGCTGAATGCCCTTGACTGCAAATGTTCCCCGACTGGAAGGGAACATTCCTGTCTGGTGATTGTCACGCGATGTCCGTTCGTCCGTTGTCACAGCATCTGCATGGTCTCGCCAATGTGCCACGCCTCAAGACATCCTTTCCTGCAGCATATGAGGTAGACAACCTCATGAGGTGAATTGTGACGAGGATGCAGGGATTCTACAGCAAGATCTGGACAGGTTGGGCGAGTGAGCAAATCAATGGCAGATGCAGTATAATTTGGATAAGTGTGAGGTATTCACTTTGGAAGGTTATAAATTGATAGAGGGGAGTGTGCAGCGGGATCTGGATGTCCTTGTGCACCATTCGCTAAAGGTACGCATGCAGGTGCTGCAGGTGGTAAAGAAGGCTAATGGTATGTTGGCCTTCATTGCGAGAGGTTTTGAGTATAGAAGCAGGGATGTGTTGCTGCAATTGTACAGGGCCTTGGTGAGGCCACACCTAGAATACTGTGTGCAGTTTTGGTCTCCTTTTCTGAGGAAGGATGTTCTTGCTCTCGAGGGAGTGCAGTGAAGGTTTACCAGACTGATTCCAGGGATGGCAGGACTGTCATATGAGGAGAGATTGACTGGTTTAGGATTGTTCTCGCTGGAGTTCAGAAGAATATGGGGGGGGGATCTCATAGAGACTTATAAAATTCGAACGGGACTAGACAGGGTAGATGCAGGGAAGATGTTATCAATGATGGGTGTGTCCAGAACCAGGGGTCACAGTCTGAGGATTCAGGGTAAACCATTTCGGACAGAGTTAAGGAGACATTTCTTCACACAAAGACGTGCTAAGGAATTCATTACCACAGGAAGTAGTTAATGCTAAAACTTTGAATATATTCAAGAGGCGGCTGGATACAGCACTTGGGGAGAATAGAATCAAAGGCTACGGGGAGAAAGCAGGATTAGGCTATTGAGTTGGATGATCAGCCATGACCGTGATGAATGGCGGAGCAGGCTCAAAGGGCCAAAAGACCTCCTCCTGCTCCTATCTTCAATATATCTGTGTACAACGTTGGCCGAGTCACACGAGTATGTACCGCGTACCTGGTGGGTAGTGTTCCCACGTGTAATAGCATTAGCTCAACCAAGGACGGCACGGTGGTGCAGTGGTGCTAGCACTGCTGCCTCACAACGCCGAGGACCTGGGTTCAATCCCGGCCCCAGGTCACTGTCCGTGTAGAGGTTTTGCGTGGGTCTCACCCTCACAATCTAAAGATGCGCAGAGTCGGTGGATTGGCCATGCTAAAATTGCCCCTAATTGGAATTTTGTTTTTAAAAATTCAACCATTACTATAATCAAATAAGTGTAAATTGCAATTACTTTGATTTAAACACTCGGCCACTGTTTTTCCAACTTAAGACCAAATGCGCATTCTATTCCCACGGAAGGCCACGTATTGGCAATGAAACAAAGGAAAACTAACATTCCAGCCCTGTCCTTGGAGGGGGTCCTCCCAGATGGAGTGGGTTTTTTTGTATGTTGAAGCTCTCCCCTGCAACAGCACAATTCAAATACTTGGCAGTGCAAACATCTTCCGACCATTATCAGATTACCAAGATGATTTCTCAAGAGCAGCGACAAGGCTCACGATATGTGCAAGACTTTGGACCTCGATACAGTTGGGTGTGATTCATTGGAATTTGTTTTCCCTCATGTACTGAGCATTGTCTGCATAATAAACCTTTCCAACTTCATGTGAAAATGTCATATTTCATTAAAACGTGAATAACCAGTTTAAGTAATGTGCATAATAGTCGATAAAAGCTCCTTTCCTTGGCGGGATCAACTTATCCACCTGATGCTGTCTAACTCTGCAGAGGCAGCTGCCATGTCAAGAATATTGGGGCGGCACGGTTAGCACTGTTGCTTCACAGCGCCAGGGACCCGGGTTCGATACCTGGCTTGGGTCACTATCTGTGCGGAGTCTGCACGTTCTCCCCGTGTCTGGGTGGGTTTCCTCCGGGTGCTCCGGTTTCCTCCCACCATTCCCGAAAGTCGTGCTGTTAGGTGATTTGGACATTCTGAATTTGCACATTTTTCCTGTTGCCGTATTCAATCGCCCCCCCCCCTCTCTCTCTCTCTCCTCTCTCTTCCCCCCCCCCCATTGCTTCCACTTGCGTGGTAGAGCAGAAATTATGTGATGCTTTGTGAACACGACAAGCCTGGGATGAAGTGCCGCAGTGTTTTGGTCCATGTTGCTTTAGCTTGATCAAAGCCTCGTGCAGTAACGGACAGTGCATCCTTGGAAGAAGAGCAATCAGAATGCCGCAGCTTTTCAACGAGCCTATCCAGCATCTCAAACTTTTGAAACTAAGTTCTGCTTGTGACATAAAAACCAGCTACATTTTGGTTTGTACATAGGGGCCAGAGAAAGCATATGTACATAGCTCCCACCCAAGGAGCAAAAATAGAAAACAGAAAACATTCGAACTGAATATCCTGAAGGGGCTTAATGCCGATATTAGTTGTCAGCCTAGGAAGCCTGAAAAAAAGGAACGTGAATTTGCTGAGAAGCCAACACCCATGCAGATTAGACATCCATTCCACTCCCCAATTGCTTTGCATCCAAAGCATAATAATTTCTGGCCCAGCACGGCTGTGACCTATGTTTTGCCCCAGGAGGGTGGGAGTCAGACTGTATATGTGCATGTGTGTGGGGGGGGTTACTGTTGAGAGGCTGGGTCTGGGTGTCTAAATAGTTACTCTTGAGTTAGAAGTGCTTTTTCTCCTTCCAACTCTTTCAGAGTAACTATCAGGGTAAAACAGGCAGAAACACCCGAAGTTAGCGTTATAAATCGCTTTGTCTGATGGTTCCCAGCCCAGTGCCATTGTCCAGAGGAAGTTGGCTCTTTCTGGACAATTGCCGGGTGAGCCTTTACATGGGACCATCCTGGAAGGATTCCCCAGTGCATCACTGGGGTACCCCCCAAACGTGACTGTGGGGAACCAGGACGTTATGGGCCATTGTCTTCTATAATTCCACAAGATCGTTTCGGTCATGCTCTTTCAAGGTTGAAGAGCCCCAGTTTCCAGACTCTTACACAGTCGTTCAATTGATATTAGCTTAATGGCTCATCTCGGCTCTGTAGTGTGAATACTTCTCTCATGCCCTGTGTTCAATCTGAGCAAAATACTCAAGGTAACCCATAGTTTTATTCCAAGAGCTTCTAAGTTACCCTCAAGATTCAACAATTCATCAAACTTTGTTGTTCCACTCGGATTTAACATCCATCATTATCAGTTTCAATTCTGGCCATATCTGCACCATTCATAGTGCACGTGCAGTGTTAAACTTTCCTGTCAATGTGCTGTATGGAACGTCCCCTCTGCTTGGCCGCACAGCGATCGGGAATGTGCCTCGCAGCCTCTTCACAACCTTTCCCATTTAAGGTAACACAGGCTGCACGCTAGAATATTTGAAGATATCACGCATTTGAAGGTGTGCGTGTGTGTGCACGCGTGTGCATGCGCGCGCGCAGCACTCCTGCTGCCGGAAACCACACCGGCGTGGAGCCAAGCAGGCCCAGTCATGAAGCGCTGCGCGGCTCATTAACCAGGGCTGAGGGAGACCTCCGCCTCAGGTCCCACCAATCGGGTGAGCCTGCAGCTCCATCCGTCCCGGCAGCGGTCACTGCCGGGGCTGCAGGTGACGTGTGAAACCAAGGCAGAGGGTCCCCAGAGGAGGCAAGTTCAAGGTCTTGGGCCTAGAGGGGTTAGGAGAGATAGCGGGTTGGAATTAAGTGGGGGTGGAGGTTCAGTCTAACAGGAGGGATGCCCCACGATCACAAAAGGACAGCCACCAAAGAACAACCCCCCTCTACTGCCCCAGCCCTTTAACCATCGGAGGTTAAGCATTCCACCCTGATCTCCACACCAAAAGTATAATGTTGTAGGCAGTGTATTGTTAACATGCCTTATTGGCCTGTAATTAGTCAGTTAAATATGGCGGGCGGGTTGCTGATTTTGGTGCCTGTCTCGCTTTCTTGAAACGGAGTGCTCTGCAGCTGGTTTCTAATCCGCTGGCACCTTCACCCACATTCTCAAGACATCTGCTCACACTTCATCCCTGGTCCCCGGAGAGGAAATGTAGCCTGGGAGTCCAGTCAGTAACAGGGCTTTAATGGCCCCTCTTCGTGTTGTACCTGCTGTCCCAGAAATTGGAATTACCAATCATGTTTCATCGCATTCAGCATCTGTTTAGCACAGGGCTAAATCGCTGGCTTTGAAAGCAGACCAAGGCAGGCCAGCAGCACGGTTCGATTCCCGTAACAGCCTCCCCGAACAGGCACCGGAATTTCACAGTAACTTCATTTGAAGCCTACTTGTGACAATAAGCGATTTTCATTTCATTTTTATTTCATGTCATTTTCATCAGCCTTCATTGCCTGTTGCAAGTTAAGAGAGGAGTGCTTCCACCTGCTGGTTGCAGTGAGTTTTGCCACATCAGCTGCCGACCTTCCACGAAGGAACTTATTTAACTTTGCGTCATGGCAGTCATGTGACTGAGACATCAGACTGTAGAAATGCTGTAGGTAATTCTAGGCGTGTACTTCGGTATAGTGAGACAGCAGCTTTAGAGCAGCTCACGTCATGGCTGCCATCCTTCTAAGAGTTACATAAGTTGCTGAATGTCGGTTATAGGAAGTGATTTGTGTAGCATTTCAAATAAAACTGCTTTATGATTCAAACCTGTTTTTTGTTTTAAAGTTCTTCAACCCAGTTATCGAACAAAAGAACCTGGAATTAAATTGCACTGGATGTGAAAAAACAATAGAAGTACTGTTACCAGTTTTGAAACGGTTGTTCAAGCATTTCTCATACACCCTAGAAATAACTGCTGTTCAAAATGGCTGGAAAGAGAGCTACGTTGCCAAAGATTTTCATCTTACCCACATCCAAAATTGCCCTTAGTGTTGGGTGGGGTTACTGGGTTATGGGGATAGGGTGGAGGTGTTGACCTTGGGTAGGGTGCTCTTTCCAAGAGCCGGTGCAGACTCGATGGGCCGAATGGCCTCCTTCTGCATTGTAAATTCTACGATACAGGACAAATGCAAGAATGCCAAATTTCAAACAATCACAACCATTTACGCTGCAGGAGAAAAGGGTGCTGATTGGTTGGCAAGTCAACCCTGATTGGCCAAAGTGTTGCCATCGGGAAAACAGGGGGGGGGGGGGGGGGGGGGGGGGGGGGGCTACTGGCTCCCCGCGCTCCCTGGTAATTCAAAAAGAAAGGCTCCGCCATCACTCCGCAAAGAGTGAACAAGCATCGGAGGACTGCTTACCTGGAGTGAGAAGCAAGGAACCGTCTGGTGTGAAGGTGAGTCGGCGGAAGAACGATTTCATGCCGTCGTCATGAAACATTCGATAGGTCTTGGTCTGCCATTCGTCGAAAACAGCAAAACATGGAACATGAGTGAATAAACACCAACGCCAGAACTGAACAATCCCGAGGTAAACTTTTTCCCGCATCTTACACTTGCATCGGGCTTCCCACTTACAAAGATTTGCATAAAGCACAGTAGATAATGAGTGACCATTCAGCATGACAGAGAAAAGGTTAAGGAGAGGACTGGAGCATGGTCCAAAAGGATTATTTGGAAGGCAGATTGAAGGTGTCACCATGATGAATGTGCAAAAGGCCCAGTGTGTGTGGTGAGGAAGCTTAGCAACGAGAAGCGAATTGCCACCTATTGCTGAACATGTTGCGTCGCTCTCTGCCATTGGCTGCACACAAACTATACCTCGCAGCCAACTTCCAAAACGAGTGCCACAAAATTGCTGTATTCGATCTGTAACTATGTACAACTCTTATTGGAATCTTGTTAGCCCTGTTAATGACTCTACTTCCCCCTCTCCCTTAATTCAACTTTCTTTTCCTTTCCAGTTCTCTTCTCCACCATTTTGCTTGTTAACAAGAGAGACTCTACGACCCAACACTCGGGGGTGAGCCCAGGAGTCCAATGCATTCCCCACAACTTTTTTGCCACAAAAAGGTGACGTGAAAAAATTCCAATTCACGCTGCACGTCACAAACTGCACCCCACCAGCCATTCCCGGATTATCGAGTCACAGGATAACGTATTGTGGGGCATGAGGAAATGCAGCCGGCATTGAACATACCATTTGAGACCAGAAATAGCTGGTAACCATGGGTCAATAGGGAGGAAATTAGAGAAATTAATATCAGCAGAGGAACAAGTATTGGAGAAACTTGGGAACTAAAATCCAGCAAATGCCCAAGACACGATTGCCTACACCCCAGGCCATCTCCTCCAAAAGAGATCGCTACAGAGATAGTGGATGCGCTGGCTATGGTTTTCCAAAATTCCTTAGATTCTGGAACAATCCCATTGGATTAGAAGTTAGCAAATGTCACGCTGCCGTTTAAAAAAGGAAGCGGAGAGAAAACAATAAACAACTGGCCGGTTAGCCTGACATAATTTGTCTGGCATCTATTCCAAGTCTTAACAGTGCACTTAGAAAAACATAGCATGATGACACAAATTTATTAAGAGGTTTTTGGGGATTTAACAAAGAGGGTAGATGAAGGGAACCAGTAGATGTAATACACCTGGAATTCCAAAAGACATTCAGATAAAGGTGCCACACAGAAGGTTAATAGGCAAGCCATGGAATGAAGAGTAATATATATGCATGGATAGGGGATTGGTTAATGGATAGAAAGCAGAGAGTGGGCATAAATGGGGCATATTTAAGCTGGTAGGCAGTAAAGAGTGAGTGTTACAAGGTTCAGTGTCAGAGCTTCAGCTATTTAGACTATGTTAATAAATGAAGAGACAGAGAATAATGTATCAAAGTTTGCTGATGATACCAAGCTAGGTGGAAAGGTAACAGTGGGAAGGACACAGTAGCTGCAAAGAGATACAAGTAGGTTAAGTAAATGGGCAACAAGATGGCAGATATAACAGTATAACATAGGGACATGTGAAGTTATTCGCTTTGGTCATATGAACAGAAAAGCAGAATATATTTTAAAAGGTGAGAAATTTGTACGTGTTGATGTTCTAAGAGATTTGGCTGTGCTCGTACAAGGAACACGAGCATACAGGTGCAGCAAGCAATTAGGGAGGCAAATTGCATGTTAGCTTTTACTGCAAGGGGATTGGAGTGCAAGAATAAAGCCTTGCTACATTGTACAAAATTTTGGTGAAACACTGCAGATCTGGTCTCCACGTTCAAAGCAGATACTAGCATTGGAGGCCGTTACAGTGAAGGTTCACTAAATTGGTCCCTGGGACGAGGAGGTTGTCCAATGCCAGAGGCTGAGAAAATTGGGTCGATTTCCTCTGGCGTTTAGAAGAACGAGAGGCAATCTCAGTGAATTTTTGAAGGGGTTTGATAGGGTGGGCGGTGAGATGGTTTCTGTTGGTCGGGGAATCTAAACCACAGAGGCGCAGACTCAGAGTAAGGGGCTGATCATTGAGGACCGAGATGAGAAATTATTTCACTCAGAGGGCTGTGAATCTTTGGAATCCTGTACCCCGGAGGGTTGTGGATGCTCCATCATTGAATACATTCAAGGCTGGGATGGACAGATTTTTGGTGTCTCAGAGAATTAGAGGCTATGGGGAGTGGGCAGGAAAGTGGGGTTGAAGCCCAACTGTGATTGGATTGAATAGCGGAACAGGGATAGTGGGCCATGTGGTCTACTGCTCCTATTTCTTGTCGCCTTGTGCTACTAGGTGCAGGCTTGGGACACTCATTTGGCCCCAACGTCAGGGTTACGGAGCCTGCTGCGAAATCCAGCTGTGTTTCAGGTTGGCAGCGAACCTGGGAAAAGCTAGAAACGCAATCAGTTTTAAACAAACGCTAGGGGGGAGGGGCAAGGGGGAACTAGATCCAAGGTCTGCGATAGATGGGGAGGAGATATTAAATATTTTAGCCCAGAGACAAAGGAAGTGGTATTGGGACAAATAAAGAAATAAATGATGCGTTCAGAAGAGGTGTGAAAGACAGAACGATGTGGCGTAGGCATCCAAAAGCAGAAAGAAGAGAAAAACCAAGAGTAAAACTGGAACCTGTGAAGGAAAACACAAAATGGGGTCAGGTTACAGTACGAAATCGTTGAACTCAACATCGAGTCCGGAAGACTGTAAAGTGCCGAATTGAAAGACGAGGTGCAGTTCCCCAAGCTTACATCGAGTTTCGTTGGAACAGTACAGGAGGACAATGGGGGGGAAGAATGGGAATGCAATGTGGGGAATTAAAATGAGAGGTGACAGGAAGTCCGTGCTTGGAAACTGAGCAGAGATGTTCTGGCAAAGCCATACCCAATCTGCATTTGGTCTCCCCAATATAGAGAAGACAACATTATGAGCAGCGAATACGGTATTCCCAACTGAAAAACATGCGTGTCAATCGCTGTTTGACCTGAAGGAGTGTTTGGGGCCTTGGAAGGTGAGAAGAATGGAGTTAAAAGGGAAGGTTTTATGCTTACATAGGGCTGTGAGAAGGTGTTGGGGGTGATTACGAAAAGGTCCAGGGTGTCACAGGCGGAATGATGCGTTTTGTGGTGGCTTCACACTGGAGGTGGCGGAGAACGGTCCATTGAATATGGAGGCTGATGAGGTAGAAAGTGAGGACAAGGGATCCCCATCATGGTTCTGACAGGGTGGGGAAGAGGTGAAAGTGGATGTGCAACAAACAGGACGGTCAGTCGACGGCCCCGTCAACGGTGATGGGAAAAGAGTCCTCGATTCAGGGAAAAAGACACATCAGAAGGACTGGTATTGGGAAGATTGCATCGTCAGAACAGATGTGGCAGAGATGGAGAAACTGGGAGAGTGGGACAGCACCTCATGCTTCAAATTAGCTCTTTACAGTCTTTCCAAGTCAACACCAAGTTCAACAACTTCTGACGTGAACTCTGCCCCCATTTTGTGTCATTTATATCCACAGGTTTTGGTTTTACTTGTTTCTCTTGTCCTTGCGTTCGGGTGACAGATGTCCATCAGTCTGCCAATCACACCATCCCCCCCCCCCCCCCCCAGTGCTGACAGACAGTCATTGACCTGCAACGTTAGCATCTGTGGGGCGAGTAATAGAGTTACCAGATTTACAGCATCGTCTATGTTTGAATTCAGATTTCCAGCAGGCGCAGTATTCTGCCTCTGCACAGTACAAATTGGCTGCACGCAAGACAGATGGCAACACAAAGTAATTGCCCAGCCCCAGCTCATTCGGCTTTGCAATGCTGACAAGAGGAACTTGCTTCACAATAGCCAGCCGGAAGCTGAAACCACTATTTTTAAGCCCTCAATTATTTACAGTATGTATAAAAAGGGAGGGATTTACTAGGCTAATTATCAAAGACTTTAAGATCCCAAATGTAGTATTCTGGTTTGGAGGTGGCAGGATCGCAAGCCTCGTTAAGGAAAAGGATTTGAATTTCCATCGCGCCTACCCCTCAGGACACCCCAAAAGTGCGTTACAGCCAAAATACTTCTGAAGTACAGTCACTGTCGAAACGTGGGGAATGCACACAGCAAGATCCCGCTGCAGCAATGAGGTGATGACCAGATAATCTATTGTAGTTATTTTTCACGAGGGTCTAAGCAGGTTAAGAGGACACCACAACCCAATTCTTCTTCAAAATATTATCATGGGATCTTTGACATCCCCCAGAAAGTTAGGACAGGGCCGCGGTTAAATTTCCCGTTTGAAAGGTGGCACCTTCAACTCTGTGACAGATTATGTCAACTTGTTCAGACCAACAAACTCGTTGGAATGTGATAGAGGATCAGTGCTAGCTTCCTGCCACAAGAGGTCCCCACAGGCATACAATTGCCAGCAAGGAACCCGTGACCAAAAGCAGGTCGTGCGGCTTTAAAATACTCCCCAGAATTGACAGGTTTTCAGTCAGTGCCATTGAATCAAAGATTTACCTTCATAAAACATCCTGCGCAACCTCAGTATGTCGGAAACCATGTTCTGGAACTCCC
The DNA here is from genome assembly GCF_047496885.1 of Scyliorhinus torazame. Classification (NCBI taxonomy): domain Eukaryota; kingdom Metazoa; phylum Chordata; class Chondrichthyes; order Carcharhiniformes; family Scyliorhinidae; genus Scyliorhinus; species Scyliorhinus torazame. Next base: position 33,809,287 of record NC_092714.1, read on the forward strand.
TCCCTAGCAGCAATGTGGGTGTACCTACACCACCTGCGGCGGTTCAAGGGGGCAGCTCAACCCCACCCTCTCGAGGGCATTTAGAGATGGGCAATGAATGCAGCCCTGGCCAGCGACACCCACATCCCGCAAAAAATCAATCTGTAAAAATTGGTGATGGTGAAAATATAATGGACAAATAGGATGCCCAAAAAACATCTTTGGAGCCAATGAAGCACTTTCTGAAACCATGTCATTGTGGTAATGTGGGCAGCCAATCGGAGCTCACCAGCGTGGCAACAGGCAGCTAATCCTTTTTGGTGATGTTAACTGATGGATAAATATTGGCCAGGAAACTGAGAACAATTCTATGTTATTTCAGAGAGTCTCAATTTCAGATGAGGAGATTAATATCAAGTTTAAAAAAAAGGGGCAGCACGGTAGCACAGTGATTAGCACAATTGCTTCACAGCTCCAGGGTCCCAAGTTCGATTCCGGCTTGGGTCACTGTCTGTGTGGAGTCTGCACGTTCTCCCCGTGTGTGCGTGGGTTTCCTCCGGGTGCTCCGGTTTCCTCCCACAGTCCAAAGGTGTGCAGGTTAGGTGGATTAGCCATGCTAAATTGTCCTTAGTGTCCAAAATTGCCCTTAGTGTTGGATGGGGTTACTGGGTTATGGGGATAGGGTGGAGGTGTTGACGTTGGGTTGGGTGCTCTTTCCAAGAGCTGGTGCAGTCTCGATGGGCCGAATGGCCTCCTTCTGCACTGTAAATTCTATGTTATGTTATCTCCCTTCCTCTTCGTTGAAATAATGCCAGGTGATCCTTTGCATTGTACACTGTATGTTGGGAGAGCCGTTAGATACAGCTCGAGGTGAACAGGATCAAAGGAGGGTGTAGGAGAACAGGAACAAGCTATTGAGTTGGATGATCGGCCATGATCATAATGAATGGCAGAGCAGGCTCGAAGGGCCGAATGGCCTCCTCTTGCTCCTATTTACTCTGAAACATTCTGTCTCCACTCGCTCAAACCTTTATTAATTCATCCCTCAGCTTTCTTTTTTCTGGACACCCAATCCTTTCCTATTGTGTCCAACAGGCAGGTGGGGGCCTCAATTTCATGCCTCACACTAAAGACAGCACTTCAACACGGTGCAGGAGGATCGGTATCAACCTTCGTGGGACAACGCACAACCATTTGATTCTGTGACGAGTGCTGCAACTGAGCCACGCCTATAGATGTTGGGGGTGGTGTAACTGCAGACGTGCTCGGTTTTGCAAGTCCCAAAAGCCAACGGTGCTACAATAAAACACAGAGGGGTGGCATTTCCTTTGGGGGTCCCTGGTCTCCTGACATAACACTGGTAGAAGCCTCCAGAGAAAAGGCCGCTAAAGCCGAATCCTCCGGGACGTCTGCCGAAGTTAAGAGTGGGAGACTGGGAAAACCGCGCATGAATTCCAGGTGTTAATACTTCCAACAAGGACGGAATGTTTGGTTTGATAATATGACTGAAGTACATCTGGTTCAAGTCCTTGCTGTTGGACTGTACGAGACCAGACAACGTCACTCGGCCCGACACCGGCTGCCAGCAATCTCTCTCAGCCCCACTGAGTGCAGCGTGGGGAAGAAAGGGGAATGTCGGTCTGCACACCCGCATGTTGCTAAAGAATTAGCCCGCGCTAACAGCACTCGATGCAAAGTTATTGAAGGACCAGTTCTTTTACAGTATAGCATACCTCCCCTTCACAACCAGATGACATCTTGCTGACATTAAAAGCTACCCGCCTGGTCTGTGTGCTGTACACTCGCATAACTCTGTCAACCAAAAGATACAAAGGTTACACTTTTAACACCTTGCATTTGTTCAAAAATCGATTCAAACTGTAACACATAACATTAATGAGCACATAATGGATGTGAAACCACAAAGGATTAGATTGGATAACCAGCACAGAAACAGGCCATTCGGGCCAACCAGGCCATGCTGATGTTTATGATCCACCCCGTGCCTCTTCCCATCTTAATCTCCCATTGTAACCATCGACTCTCTTCTTCCTCACATGCTTATCTAGTTCCCCCTTAAATGCATCTGTACTATTCATTTCAACCACTCCCTCTGGTAGGGCTCCACATTCTACTGTTCTTTGGGGGAAGAAGGTTTTTTCTGAATTGACTGTTGGGTTTCTTGACGATTTCCTTGTATTGGTGGTCTCTAGTTAACCTCTTCCCTATAAGAGGATGCATTTGTGGTCATCTTCCAGGATTCTATAGACTCTGGAATAGTTCCAACAGATTGGAGGGTAGCTAGCGCGGCCCCACTATTTGAAGAGGGAGGTAGAGAGAAAACCGGGAATTATAGACTAGTCAGCCTGACGTCGGTAATTGGGAAAATACTGGAGTCCATTACGAAAGATTTTATTGCAAAGCACTAAGAAAACAGTGGCAGGATCAGACAGAGCCAGCATGGATTTATGCAAGGCGAATCATGCTCGACAAATCCACTGGAATTCTTCGAGGATGTAACAAGTAGAGTCGATGAGGGGGAGCCAGTGGATGTGGTTTATTTGGAATTTCAGAAGATTTTTAACAAAGTCCCACATAAGAGATTAACGTGTAAAATTCAAGCGCATGGGATTTGGGCTAGTGCATTGGGAATGATGGAAAACTGGTTGGCAGGCAGGAAACAGAGGAGGAATTAACGGGACGTTTTCCGAATGGCAGGCAGTGTCTAGTGGGGTACCGCAGGGGTCGGTGCCAAGACCCCAGCTAATGAAATAAATTTAACATCTTCAATTTTGTACATGACACAAAGTTGGGTGGGAGGGTTAGCTCAGAGGATGCAGAAATGCTTCAGTGTGATTTGGACATGTTGAGTGGGCAAATGAATGGCAGATGCAGTTTAATGTGGATAAATGTGAGGTTCTTGCTATAGAGGGAGCACAGAGAAAGTTTACCAGACTGATTCTTGGGATGGTGGAACTGGCATACGAGGAGAGGTTGGGATTATATTCGGAGTTCGGAGAATGAAGGGGGTGGGATCTCATAGAAACCTATAAAATTCGAACAGGACTGGACAGGGTAGATGCAGGAAGGATGTTTCCAATGCTGGAGGAGTCCAGAACTAGGGGTCACAGTCTGAGGATACGGGGTAGACCATTTAGGACTGAGATGAGGAGAAATTTCTTCACTCAGAGAGTGGTCAGCCTGTGCAATTCACTACCACAAAAAGCATTTGATGCCAAAATATTGTATGTTTCTAAGGAGTTAGATGTAGCTCCTGGGGTGAAAGGTTGAAAGGATACAGGGAGGAGATGGGATCGGGATATTGAGTTGGATGATCATAATGAATGGTGGAGGAGGCTCGAAGGGCCAACAGGCCTCCCTCCTCCTTCTCCCATTTTCCAGGAAACATTCTCTCTGCATCCATTCAATCCAAACCTCTGTCCGGTCACCCCTAAGCCTTCTTTTTTCAGCAGAGAAGAGACTCAATCCTTTCCTAATGTGTCCACTCGACTATTTCCGGCATCAGACCACAGGCAAACAATAAAGTGAATATATTCAAACTGCTCTTTTGTCCACAGCTGAAAAAGCAGACAAAGAAAGGCACGCGACATAAACTAGCTTTGAAAAATCCCCCCAATTATCCCGACATTAATTAACCTTGCTTTGAAGTTGAGGTTGCATTGTTTTCGGAAAGTTAATTATGGAAATACTGAGAAATAAAATAGATGAAAGAAAATTAATTTTGTATACATTAATCCAAAGCTGAGCAATCTAGGAAAAACTGACTTGATAAATTATCTTCACATCAGTTGAATATAACTCAATGTCGCTGGACCATAATCCTGGAATGTCCCTCCCAACCTCACTGCACCAGATGAACTGCAGCAGTTCGAGGCGGCGGTCTCGCGGGCAATTAGGGATGGGCAGTAAAACGCTGGCAAATCCCGTGAAATAATTTTTAAAAGCTCAGTCGGGCTACCACGTTTCAGGTTAAAAAGGTGCAGTAAACCCCAGAATTCACTGTAAGATTCATCAGGAATTTGCCTGAAACAGGAACAATAGGGAAAGTGCTAGCCAACCTACCGGTCACAGCTCAGTGTAGCAATGTACTGCCCCAGAGGATCCCAAGTGACACCTTGCACATAGCTCTTGTGTTCATTAAAGATTGACAGTTTTGTTCCTGAAAATAAAGACACAAACGACTTGGAGTACAAAGCAAAAATTCAATGCATGTATAAAATAATACGGTCCGCTTATCTCCAACAGTAAGTATTTCAAGGCGAGTTTTAGAATTAACACACACAGCATGTGCATCGATTATCGTGCATTTTCAACCCAGCGATACATTTATGCGCCACAAGCTCTGGAATTGCGGGCAGAGTCGATCAGAGCTTCATCACCCTTAACCCAAAATGCAATTCTCCACAGTCAGCACAGACCATTGCCATCTTGTCAGAAAGCATCAGTGCCACAGAGAGTGGGAGGGTGTGGTGGGGAACAAGAGATGTTTGGAGGGAAGGAAAACAAAAGGGATTTATTGACGCGTGCCTGGCAGAGCAAAACTGCACCTGTGTTTTGTCAGACCTGGCTTTACATCCAGAAAATCCAAAGAGGTGAAAGTCTCTACTCTCAATTACAGGGTCCAACGGAAAATTAGGTAATCACCTCAATTTAAATTCTAGTGGACGCGCAGGGAGAATTCATAACACAACCTGTCCACAATTTGGCATTAACACGGCGATTTCAATCACTCAGGCGCTGAAATATCACACTTGTGGAGCAAAGGGGTGGAAATACGTCACAGAGCAAGTAGCAATCTGCAATTAACCATTTATGGAGGAACACTGGCTCTGTTCACACATCGCTCAGTGACTGAACTAACAGCAGTCTCACCACATTATCATTTAGTGCACTCAAACACCCACACAGAGGAGCTAGTGCGTGATAGGGAGTGGAAAAAAGCACAAATCAGAAAATATATTGAAGCGGGCTGGTGGCATAGTGGTATCGTCACTGGACTGGTAATCCAGAGGCCCAGACTAACGCTCTGTGGACACGGGTTCAAATCCCACCATGGCAGCTGGTGGAATTTAAAGTCAATTAATAAATCTAGAACATAAAGCTAGTCTCAATAAAGGGTGACCACGAAAACCATCACCAATTGTCGCAAAAAACCCACCTGGTTCACTAATGCTCTTTAGGGAAGGAAATCTGCCGCCCTCACCTGGTCTGGCCTACCCAAGTCCACAGCAATGTGGCTGACTCTTAACTGCCCCTCTGAAATGGCGCAGCAAACCACTCGGTCCATGGGGAAAATATGGATGGGCAAAGGAATGCTGGCCCAGCCAGCAACACCCACATCGCGTGAATCAATAAAAAGTTGCACGAGTTTGATTAGTATTTACCTTTATTAACGTCCCACATAATGGCAGTGTTATCAACTGATCCAGACACCATGTGATTGCCGTCAGTTGTCCAGCAGATATCATATACATCCTCTATGTGCCCTCTACATAACAAAACACACACACACAAAACAAAGAATATTCAGGTTAGCAGCATAAACGAAAACAAAATCCAAGTGATTATATCTAAAATCTTCATCTTGAATGTCAGGCGTAAAAACCCAAAGTGCTTATGATCGAAACGTGATGTCGCAAGGAGCAACGCTACAATGACGGGTGACGTCGTTGGTGGAGGGATGACTATTGGCCAGGACAACTCCTCTGCTCTTCTTCCACGGTGTGTCGCGGATGGTTCAGACTCACGAGTATAGGGGGCGCCTGGGGAAGCTGCTGGCACCAGTGGAGCCATAACCCAGAGTTGGCACCTCTTCTGAGGAAGTTGTGGGGGCAAGGAGTGGGTGAGAACAGTGAAAATGGGGTACGGAAATGAGCAGGAAGATGGGGGGTCACAAAATGGGAACGATAACCGTACCACACGGCATCGTTTAAATGGTAGCGAAAGCTCAAATCAACAAAAGTGTACAATGATCCCTCTCAAATAGGTTGTGGTTCCAACAGTGCGGAACAGTAATACACATTGAGTCACAAGTTCAGAACATCAGTGGCTAAGAAATATTAGCAGGAGTAGGCCATTCAGCCCTTCGAGCCTGCTCCACCATTCACTAAGATCATGGGCGCTCTTCAATCTCAACTCCACCTTCCTGCACTATCCCCACATCATTCAATTCCCTTAGCATTTAAAATACTATCGGTATCCACCTCGATTATAGTAAAGTCTCCACAGTCCCAGATGACCATCGGCTACTTTTCCCTTTGAGGGGGAGAGCTGACTGGTAGTGATTTAAGCTGAGGATCACCACACCTCTGGCGAGGGCCAGGTTGAGAAGGCGGAGCCTTTATGAATAACCTCAGCCGGTACGGGAATTGAACCTGCGCTGCTGGCCTTGCAAACCAGCTGTCCAGCCAACTGAGCTAAACCGGCTCCCAACGCCTGAATATCCACACACTCTGGGATAGAGAACTTAAAACACCCTTTGAGTGAAGGAATTTCTCCTAATCTCAGTCCTAAATGGACCACCCTTCATTCTACACTGTGCCTCCCCCCGCCCCCATTTACCCAGTCCTAGACTCCCCATCCAGGGTACGTAGTCCCCAAATGTCACACCCAAAAGCAATTCAAATTTTTTTGAAAGAGTGACGGTAAAAAATTATTTCCATCGTAAAGTGACTGCTGCCTTTAATCCCGCCCTCATTATCCCTTATTGGGCACTCCGAACCAAGGCCGTTTCTGTCAGGAAATGAAGAGCAGGACTAGACAACGAGATTTATCCTTACCGCAATGTTTTGAGTACTGTCCAGTTCTCCTTATTTAACTGCGTGTCCTCTTCAAAAAGGTTTTGTTCTTGTTCTTTGACATCTTTGTTGTCATTCAGTTTCCATAGCAATATTAGCGCATCTGTGGTACACAGATAGAAGTTTGGGTTGGTCAACACAATAAAACCATTTTGGCCATTTAACCACCTCTGAACGTAATCAGCAAACAGTTGGGACAATCTATTCCGAAGGATTAAGACAGAATTTCCCAATCTTCCCCCTCCTCCCGTACGTCTGCGGATTAAACGCGCCAGGCAGCGGTGCAGTGAGCAATACCAATCGGGGGCCATCCTTGCTCCAACTGTTGATCTGCAGTGATGCCGCCAGGGCGATAGTGGGAGCGTACAGAGATTTGGCCGGGTCATCCCCAAGTCCTTGCTGGTGAGGAATAATGGCCAGAGTTCCTTTCCAAAATAGCCTGGCTGGATCCCAACTCTGTGTAAAACTAAGCTATCTCAGAGCAAACATTCCAGTTCTCAGTCCAGAGCCTGAGGCTAAAAGGCCTCCTGAAAGTGGCGGTCCCACTATAATCGAGCCAAGAAACCACCACATTTATCATGTTCTACAGGTGGCACTCAGGCTGCATATAGTTCGACAAATTCCCTGGGCAGTTAACGGACCAAGACCCACTCCACACAAGTGCCCACTACTACCTTTAACGGTCACACAGCTGTGATAAATGGTTTGGCTAGACATTATTACACAAGTCAAGGCTTTCCAATTTGACAAAGTCCAAACACTCATTTAATCAAAAGGTTTCACTTACCATCTCCTCCTGACGCGAGGATCTCACCGCTCGGAGAGAAACGTACAACATTCACTGCCTTTGTGTGACGTATTAAGTTTGATAAAATATCTACAACTGCTTTCCCATCCTGGCCTTTGTCAGCCTTCCATATCTGCAAGAAAATAATGGTGTTGAAGGAGCTGAAGGTGGCTTATTACTCAGCAAGCTTATCCAGTGAGCAAGGGAGCACCTGCATACACATCGGTACAAACGACATAGGTAAAAATAAGGGATGAGGTCCTAAAGGCAGAATACAGGGAGCGAGGAAGGAAGTTAAGAAATCGGACCTCGAAGGTAGCGATCTCAGGATTACTACCGGTGTCACGTGCTAGTCAGAGTAGAAATGACAGGATATATAGGATAAATACGTGGCTGAAGAGTTGGTGTCAGGGGGAGGGTTTCAGATTTCTGGGGCATTGGGACCGGTTCTGGGGGAGGTGGGACCTGTACAAACCGGACGGGTTACACCTGGGCAGGATTGGAACCGATGTCCGAGCGGGGCTATTTGCTAGAGCGGTTGGGGAGGTTGAAACTAAAATGCCAGGGGGGTGGGAACCTACGCAAAGAGTCAGAGAAAGAGAGAGCAAGGACAAAAGCAAAAGGTAGAAAAGTGAATAAGAAAAATGATAGGTGGAGAAACCAAGGACAAACTTCAAACAGGGCAGTAGAGAAAAATATTGAGAGCAAGACAAACATTGTGAAAAAGACAAACTTAAAGGCTCTGTGCCTTAATGCACGGAGCATTTGCAATAAAGTGGATGGAACTAATCGCAAAGATAGATATAAATGGGTATGATATAATTGGGATTACGGAGATATGGCTGCAGGGTGAACAGGGATGGTGAACTGAATGTCCCGGGGTTTTCAGTATTTAGGAAGGACAGGCATAAAAGAAGAGGTGGTGGTGTGGCACTGCTGGTTAAAGAGGAAATTAACACAATAGTGAGAAAGGACATTAGCTCTGACAAAGTGCGGTCTGTATGGGAAGAGTTGAGAAATACCAAAGGACAAAAAGCATTAGTGGGTGTCATATATAGACCCCCAAACTGGGGTTGGGAATGGCATTAAACAAGAAATTAGTGATGCAGGTAATAAGGGAATATCGGCGATCATGGGTGATTTTAATCTTCACATAAAGTGGGCAAATCAAATTAGCCACAATGCAGTAGAGGAGGAATTCCTGGAGTGTATACGGGATGGTTTTCTTGACCAATATGTGGAGGAACCAACTAGAGAGCAGGCCATCTTAGACTGGGTACTGTGTAATGAGTAGGGAATCATTGCCAATCTGGCTGTACGAGGCCCCTTGGGGATAAGCGACCATAACATGATGGAATTTTTTATCAAGATGGAGAGTGAAGTCGTTGATTCGGAGACTCGGGTGCTGAATCTTAATAAAGGGAACTATGAGGATATGAGGCGTGAGTTGGCCTTGACAGATTGGGGACAGTTACTTAAAGGGATGACAGTGGATAGACAATGGCAAACATTCAAGGAACGGATGGAGGAACTGCAGCAACTGTTCATTCCTGTCAGGCACAAAAGCAAAGGGGGTAAGAGGGCCAATCCATGGCTTACAAAGGAAATTAGAAATAGTATCCGATCCAAGGAACAAGCATACAGATTGGCCAAGGAAAATAATAGGTCTGAGGATTGGGAGCAGTTTAGAATTCAGCAAAGAAGGACGAAGGGATTGATTAAGAAGGGGAAAGTACAGTACAAAAGGAAGATTGCAGGGAACATAAATACTGACACTCAAGAGTTTCTACAGATATGTGAAGAGAAAGAGATTGGTAAAGAGAAATGTAGGCCCACTGCAGACAGAAACAAGGAAATGCATAATAAGGGACAAAGAAATGGCTGAGCAACTGAATACATACTTTGGTTCTGTCTTCACAAATGAGGACACAAATCAGATCCCAGAAATGTTGGGAGAATGAAAGGTGTAGTGAGAGGGAAGAACTGAGGGAGATCAACATTAGTAGAGAAAGGGCAGCACGGTGGCGCAGTGGTTAGCAATGCTGCCTCATGGCGCTGAGGTCCCAGGTTCGATCCTGGCTCTGGGTCACTGTCCATGTGAAGTTTGCACATTCTCCCCGTGTTTGCGAGGGTTTCGCCCCCACAACCCAAAGATGTGCAGGATAGGTGGATTGGCCATGCTAAATTGCCCCTTAATTGGAAAAAATGAATTGGGTACTCTAAATTTTTTTTTAAAGTATAATAAAAAAACATTAGTAGAGAGATGGTGCTGGGAAAACTGATGGGATTGAAGGCGGATAAATCCCCAGGGCCTGAGAATTTGCATCCCAGAGTGCTTAAGGAGGTGGCTCTGGAAATAGTGGATGCAGTGATGGTTATCTTCCGGGATTCTATAGACTCTGGAACTGTCCCTGCAGATTGGAGGGTAGCTCATGTCACTCCGATATTCAAAAAGGGAGGTAGAGAGAAAGCAGGGAATTATAGACCAGTAAGCCTAACATCGGTAGTGGGGAAAATGCTTGAACCCATTATCCATAGCGGAACATTTAGAAAGCAGTGGCAGGATCAGTCAGAGTCAGCATGGATTTATGAAGGGAAAATCATGCTTAACAAATCTGTTGGAATTCTTTGAAGAGGTAACCAGTATAGTCGACAAGGGGGAGCCAGTCGATGTGGTATATTTGGACTTTCAGAAGTCGTATGACAAAGTCCCGCATAAGAGATTATTGTGCAAAATTAAAGCGCATGGGATTGGGGGAAGTGTATTGAGGTGGATAGAAAACTGGTTGGCAGAGAGGACACAAAGAGTAGGGATTAAGAGGTCCTTTTCAAATTGGCAGGCAGTAACCAGTGGGACCCCAGCTATTCGCAATATATATTAATGATTTAGATGAGGAAACAAAATGTAACATCTCAAAGTTTGCAGATGATACCAAATTAGGTGGGAGGGTGAATTGTGACAAGGATGCAGGGATCCTACAGCAAGATCTGGACAGATTGGGCGAGTGGGCAAACCAATGGCAGATGCAGTATAATTTGGATAAGTGTGAGGTTGTTCATTTTGGAAGCAAAAACAGGAAGGCAGATTACTACCTGAAATTGGGAGAGGGGAGTGTGCAGCGGGACCTGGGTGACCTTGTGCCCCAGTCGCTGAAGGTAAGCATGCAGGTGCAGCAGGCGGTAAAGAAGGCTAATAGTATGTTGGCCTTCATTGCGAGAGGTTTAGAGTACAGAAGCGGGGATGTGTTGCTGCAATTGTACAGGGCCTTGGTGAGTATTGTGTGCAGTTTTGGCCTCCTTCTCTGAGGAAGGATGTTCTTGCTCTCGAGGGAGTGCAGCGAAGGTTTACCAAACTGATTCCAGGGATAGCGGGACTGTCATATGAGGAGAGATTGACTAGGTTGGGATTGTTCTCGCTGGAGTTCAGAAGAATGAGGGAGGATCTCACAGCGACTTATAAAATTCTAACAGGACTAGACAGGGTAGATGCAGGGAAGATGTTACTATGATGGGTGTGTCCAGAACAAGGGGTCACAGCCTGAGGATTCAGGGTAAACCATTTCGGACAGACATGAGGAGACACTTCTTCACACAAAAAGTGGTGAGCCTGTGGAATTCATTACCACAGGAAGTAGTTGATGCTAAAACTTTAGAATATATATATAGCACTTGGGAGAATGGGATCAAAGGCTATGGGGAGAAAGCAGGATTAGGCTATTGAGTTGGATGATCACCCATGATCGTGATGAATGGCAGAGCAGGCTCGATGGGCCAAAAGGCCTCCTCTTGCTCCTATCTTCTATGTATCTATGTATCCCGAGCAGCAAAATTACCCGAGTATTACAACATGCTGCCGCGTCCCTGCGTCAGAAATGTGCCTGCATGTGGACACCAAGACCGATACCACCATCAGAATGGACATCTCGCCAAGACCAACAATCACAGCTTAGAAATAAATGAAAACCCTTTGGAGATGATTCTGGAGGAGAACCCAGACAATAAGGAACCACCCAGCAAGCTGGGAATGAATAAAAGGAGAGAAAAGACAAGTGGAGGATGTTTAACAATTAGTTAATTAGTGCAGCAGTGCAGTTCTGGATTATCAATAAGTTTGTGAGGCTTCTACCTGCCAGGATTCTCTGTTCAGACATTTGGCTGGGTTATAGTGACTCGAGCAGAGATTTTTTTTAAAAAATCATTCATGTTGGGTGGGTATCGCTGGCTAGTCCAGCATTTATTAATCATCCCTAATTGCTCGAGACGTTGGTGATGAGCTGCCTTCTTGAACCGCTGCAGTCCATGTGGTGTAGGTACACCCACAGTGCTGTTAGGAAGGGAGTTCCAGGATGTTGCCCCAGTGACAGTGAAGGAACAATGATATATTTCCAAGTCAGGATGGTGAGCGGCTTAAGGGGAACTGCCAGGAGGTGGAGTTCCAAGGTAGCTGCTGCCCTTGTCCTTCTGGATAGTAACGGTCGTGGGTTTCGACAGTGCTGTCAAAGGAACCTTGGTGAGTTATAATGATAATAATCTTTATTGTCACAAGTAGGCTTACATTAACACTGCAATGAAGTTACTGTGAAAATCCCCTTGTCGCCGCATTCTGGCACCTGTTCGGGTACACTGAGGGAGAATTCAGAATGTCCAAATTACCAACAGCACGTCTTTCGGGACCTGTGGGAGAAAACCGGAGCACCCGGAGGAAACCCACGCAGACACGGGAGACTCCACACAGTGAACTAAGCCGAGAATCGAACCTCGAACCCTGGCGTTGTGAAGCAACAGTGCTAACCACTGTGCTACCCTATGTATGAGTTCCATGGTGATGTCACAGAGTAAACTTATAATAAAGACGAAGGGAGAGGAGAAAGAGAATTTATTGCTCTTTTTCTTTAAATTAGTTGATCTTGTCATTATTTAAAAGGGGTTGGGGGGGAGGATTTGATTTTTGATTTGTTTTGATGTATTATTGTCACATGTATTAGTATACAGTGAAAAGTATTGTTTCTTGCAGCTATACAGACAATGCATACCGTACATAGGGAAGGAAGGAGAGACTACAGAAGTAATGTTAGTCATAACTAGGATGTAGAGAAAAGATCAATTTAATACAAGGTAGGTCCATTCAAAAGTCTGATGGCAGTGGGGAAGAAGCTGTTCCTGAGTCGGTTGGGACGTGACCTCAAACTTTAGTATCTTTTTCCTGACAGAAGAAGGTGGAAGAGAGTATGTCCGGGTGTGTGTAGGGTCCTTAATTATACTAGCTGCCCTTCCCAGGCAGCGGGAATTATAGACAGAGTCAGCGGATGAGAGGCTGGTTTGCGTCATAGACTGGGCTACATTCACGACATTTTGTAGTTTCCTGCGGTCTTGGGCAGAGCAGGGTCCATACCAAGCTGTGATACAACCAGAAAGAATGGTTGCATCTCAATGGTGCATCTGCAAAAGTTGGTGAGAGTCGTAGCTGACATGCCAAATTTCCTTAGTCTTCTGAGAAAGTAGAGTCGTTGGTGGGCTTTCTTAACTATAGTGTCGGCATGGGGGGACCAGGACAGGCTGCTGGCAAGCTGGACACCTAAAAACTTGAAGCTCTCGACCCTTCCTACTTCGTTCCCATTGATGAAGATAACGGCATGTTCGCCACTATGCTTCCTGAAGTCGATGACCATCTCCTTCGTTTTGTTGACATTGAGGGGGAGATTATTGTCGTCACACCAGTTCACCTGATTCTCTATCTCATACTCTGTCTCGTCATTGTTTGAAATCCGACCCACTACGGTGGTGTCATCAGCAAATTTGAAAATCAAGTTGGAGGGGAATTTGGCCACACAATCTGTATAAGGAATATAGTAGGGGGCTGAGGACACAGCCTTGTGGGGCACCGGTGTTGAGGATGATCGCGGAGGAGGTGTTATTGCCTATCCTTACTGATTGTGGCCTGTGGGTTAGGAAGTTCAGGATCCAGTCGCAGAGGGAGGAGCCGAAGCCCAGACCACGGAGTTTGGAGATGAGTTTCATAGGAATAATAGTGTTGAAGGCTGAACTGTAGTCGATAAATAGGCATCTGACATAGGTGTCTTTGTTATCTAGGTATTTCAGTGTTGAGTGCAGGGCCAGGGTGGGAGTACAATGGGATGCTGACTGTCCAACATACAAGAAAGCCGCTCCAATTACAGCCCAAACGGACATAATCACTACCAAATTGTTTTTCCACAAACATTTTTAAAGAGCCAGTTGCCATCTCGACCATCACAAAATCTAAGCCGCCCAAGTACATACCCGGACTGCGCTGTCTACTCCTGCAGAGGCCAGTCTGTCAATCCTTCCATCTGGTCCATGCTGAAAGTCGACACTGTATACAGGTTCCTTGTTGTGCCATGCTATTTCACACGTGACAAACTTCATGCTGCTTAAGCTGAGGGAATGTGGGTGGGGCGGGAAAGAGGAGGAAGAGAAAAGTTACAATTAAGCAGTCATTATAACACAACACAGAAAGCAAGCTCTCTTTGGACTGCATGTGGGCCTCGGAGATGCTTTTAAATCCCTGCAAAGAGATTTCAGAAGCAGCAACAGGACCTGTTACAATTCGTGCCCTCAGTGAAGAGTAGGGAGGAGAGGGAATTTCCAATCTCAGCAGGTCCATCGTAAGCAGATCTTTCGACTCAGCCCCGCATTCTATGCAAGGTTCGGAGAGATTCTGTGTTTGGAAATGCTGAATCAGTTTTAATTTTGGATTTCTGGTGATTTTTGAGTGTGAAGTCTCAGCAATGAGACAAACCTTGTCACTAAAAGAACGGTTATAATTTTTAAAATACAGAAAAGCGCTGGGAACACCATTGGCTGAAATGTTAAACTGACAGCAGACACTGAATGACTTGCTGAATATTTCCACTCTATAGTCCAGATTTGGAGATCTTGCTTTTGGCATTTATACTCTGACAGCCATACTGTGGGTTTAACACTGCTGGACTGACTAATGTTTCACTTATTTTGGTGCTTTTCCTGCATTGTTAAACGATTAACAATTGAGTGTGAAGGTGGGAAATAGATCCACTTGTATCGCACCTGGAGGTCATCCTCCAGTGGGCTGCCTCACCAATTTCTCAATGTTGGCGCAACATGTACCCCTGAGAAAATTATTTCTTATGCTATAGACTCCCTCACTGGTCTGCAAGTCAGAACCTTTAATAATTGTAGCTGAGCACAGAGATATAGTTGGTCGTCATGAAATCTGGGCATAGCTTAAGATTGAACATTTCTCAATTAGTTCTCAAAGCGTCAGACTTTTTTATATATATATATATATATATATATATATATAAAATAAAAAGAGTTTTGTTAAATGTACCGGCAGCCCAATGGCTCTGTGTGTAAAAGTACCTCCCAGAGTGGTCCTGAGCCACGCGAACCATAAATTGCCAGTAATAAGCCATGGTCTTTGCCTCGTTGATTGCACACTGACTATTGCTTCAGCTAAGGTCAACCAGCCTTGGTAACCTTCTAGGTGAAAGGGAAAGAGTGTTCCTGCGGCTGAATGCTAGTCAGTGACATCCTGCTGGAACGTGTACACTGGGGGAGGGTAATGCCAGGCATGGGCATTAGTGATCCTCTCCCCCACCACTCTCAAGACTCACACGTTACAAACACATGCCAGCACTAGACACTGGAGGGCTGTCAATGTTGAAATCAAGGTATCATCATCTCTGGCAGAACAGAAAAATGGACAAAACCGGAAGTAGGACAAGGGAGGAAATACATTCTGAACCAGCCTGAGAAATACTAGGTTGCAGGACTGAGCATCTAAATACACTTTTACTTTCCTTACCCGCAGCACAGTGGTTAGCACTGTTGCCTCACAGCACTGAGGACCCAGGTTCAATCCCGGCCCCAGGCCACTGTCCATGTGGAGCTTGCACATTCTCCCCGTGTCTTCGTGGATCTCACCCCCACATCCCAAAGATGTGCAGGGTAGGTGAATTTGTCACGTTAACATTGCCCTTTAATTGGAAAAGAATAATTGGCTACTCTAAATTTTTTTATGCACTCCACCAACTTTAAAAAAAAAAGACTAGCTTTATTACAGTCCTATAGAAATCAATAGCATATTATAGAATTTACAGTACAGGAGTAGGCTATTCGGCCCATCGAGTCTGCAACGGCCCTTGAAAAGAGCACCCTAGTTAAGCCAAAAAGAAAATGCTGGAAACTCTCAGCAGGTCTGGCAGCATCTGTAGGGAGAGAAAAGAGCTAACGTTTCGAGTCCAGCTGACCCTTTAGAGGTCATCCTTTAAAGGGTCATCTGGACTCGAAACGTTAGCTCTTTTCTCTCCCTACAGGTGCTGCCAGACCTGCTGAGATTTTCCAGCATTTTCTTTTTGGTTTCAGATTCCAGCATCCGCAGTAATTGGCTTTTATCTTAGTTAAGCCTACGTCTCCACCCTATCCTCGTAACCCAGTAACCTCACCTAACCTTTTGGACTCTAAGGGGCAATTTTAGCATGGCCAATCCACCTGACCTGCACATCTTTGGACAGTGGGAGGAAACAGGAGCACCCGGAGGAAATCATTGCAAACACAAAAGGGGCTTTTCACAGTAACTTCATTTGAAGCCTGCTTGCGACAATAAGCGATTTTCATTTCATTTTTCATTTCAAACACGGGGAGAACGTGCAGACTCCACACAGAGGGCGGAATTGAACCAGGGCCCCTGATGCTGTGAGGCAGCAGTGCTAACCACTGTGCCACCCTATCTAATATCAGAGCCTACTACATCCTTAATGTATTTCTTTTATAAGACCTTCAGACATAGGAGCAGAATTAGGCCACTCGGCCCATTGAGTCTGCTCCGCCATTCAATCATGGCTGATATTTTCTCATCCCCATTCTACTGCCTTCTCACAATAACCCCATATCCCCTTATTAATCACGAACCTATCTATCAAGAGTTCCACAGATTCACCACCCTCTGACTGAAGAAATTCCTCCTCATCTCTGTTTTAAAGGATCGTCCCTTTAGTTTGAGATGGTGTCCTCTGGTTCTAGCTTTTCCTACAAGTGGAGACATCCTCTCCATGTCCACTCTATCCAGGCCTCGCAGTATCCTGGAAGTTTCAATAAGATCCCCCCTCATCCTTCTAAACTCCAATGAGTACAGCCCCAGAGTCTTCAACCGTGCCTCATACGACAAGCTCTTCAGGGATCATTCTTGTGAACCTCCTCTGGACCCTTTCCAAGGCCAGCACGTCCTTCGTTAGATATGGGGCCCAAAACTGCTCACAATACTCCAAATGGGGTCTGACCAGAGCCTTATACAGCCTCAGAAGAACATCCCTGGTTTTGTATTCTAGCCCTCTTGGCATGAATGTTAACATTGCATTTGCCTTCCTAACTGCACATTAACATTAAGAGAATCGTGAACAAGGACCCCCAAGACCCTCTGTGCTTCTGATTTTCTAAGCATTTTCCCATTTAGAAAATAGTCTATGCCTAAATTCCTCCTTCCAAAGTGCATAACCTCACACTTTTCCACATTGTATTTCATTTGCCACTTCACTGCCCACTCCTAACTTGTCAAAATCCTTCTGCAGCCCCCTTGCTTCCTCAATACTACCTGTCCTTCTACAGATCTTTTATCATCTGCAAACTTAGCAACAGTGCCTTCAGTTCCTTCTTCCAGATCATTCATGTACATTGTGAAAAGTTGTGGTCCCAGCACAGACCCCTGAGGCACACCACTAGTCACCGGCTGCCATCCTGAAAAAGACCCCTTCATCCCCACTGTCTGCCTTCTGCCAGTCAGCCAATCCTCTATCCATGCCAGGATCTTACCCTTTTAACAGCATTTTGAACTATTCAAAGCCAAACTCTGCAACGATCATTATCTGAAGATAAAATTAAAGATGCCACAGCCTAACAGTAACCTGTGTTCTATGGTTTTCTCCCACAAATCCCGAAAGACGTGCTGTTAGGGAGAATTCAGAATGTCCAATTCACCTGTGTACCTGAACAAGCTCCGGAATGTGGCGACCAGGGGATGTTCACAGTGACTTCATTGCAGTGTTAATGTAAGCCGACTTGTGACAATATATAATTACAATAGATGCGGACTGGCCTGTTTTGTATTTCCAATACACCCAGTTACAATTAGTTCAGCCTTCTCAAGGCTATCAATATTCAATGTGCAGCCCTTCAATTAATACACAGCACATCACCCAACTCTAAAAACAAAATTCTCAATGGCATATTAACATTTTCATAGATTTGCAAATGATAGGGCCTATTGAGCAGAGAAAGGTGTGTGTGTGTGTGTGTGTGTGCGGGGGGGGGGGGGATAGGAGAAAGCTCTGCTCCTGGAAGCAACAAGTTAACAGCACATTACCAACAGTGGCCTCCACAACAACTTGATCTAAACAACCGGAGGGGGGGGGTGTTAAAAGTTCGAGCCAGGCGAAACTTTGCACGAATTGTACAAAGCTGGAGTTGGGCTGGAGGGCAGCTTCATGTCACTCCGTGGCAGATGCACAGAACAGGCTTTTTTTTTTTTAAATAAAGTTGGGACAGACCTTACTCCAAAACAGAAAACGTCTCAGGGAAGGGGGAAATTATTGCATTTAATAAAGAAAACCAGGGGGGGGGGGATCCGAGCCTTGCAGCAGCCGCCCCGGTATGAGTGACAAGGGGATCCCCTGAGGGTGAGCTGCCTCCCGTCTCGGCAGATTGAGGTTTTTAAAATAATAATAGTTAGGTTTAAAGATCCCCCCCCCCCGGCCCGAGCTGCAGGCCGAGAGTGTGCCGGTAGGGAAGCCGCATCTGAGAACGATACCTTAGCCCAGCTCAGCGCTCCGCTTCCCAGCAACAAGCGAGTTTCCCGCGCGCGCCAGTAACCGCCCCCGCCCGCCCTCCCTCGCTGCCAACGAGGAAGCCGCCACTCCTCCAGCGCCAAGATGGGCCGCTCCCGGCTCCAGGCTCCAGGCTCCCGCCCTCCCCCGACAGCGCCGCCGCCGCCGCCTTTCAGCCGGGCTCAGGTGGCGGCGGGTTGTGCGCTCTGTGCGTGTGTGGAGGGTCCTGGTGCCAGCTCCTCTGGGTGTCCTGCCCTGTGTGCGACAATTCTCTCCAGCTGATTGAGGATAGGTCTAAGGGCAGCACCGTGGTTAGCACTGCTGCTTCACAGCTCCAGGGTCCCGGGTTCAATTTCTGCCTCCGGCACTTCCTCCCCCCCCCCTGTCTGCGTGGATTTCCTCTGGGCGCTCCCAAGGTGTGCAGGTTTAGGTGCTTTGGCCGTGCTAAATTGCCCCTGAGGGTGGGGATTGGGTGTGCAGACTCGATGGGCTGAATGGCCTCCTTCTGCACTGTCGGGATTCTATGATGGGCAAGAGGAGATTTGTTTAGAGATGATCAGAATCATGTGGGGACTGGGCAGAGTAGGAAAGGAGATGCTGTATCCGCTGGTAAAAGGATCGAAAGCGGGAGGGCGAACGTTTTAAAAGTGACTTACAAAAGAAGCAAATGTGATTGCGAGGGAAAAAAACGAGTGGTTCGGGTCGGGAATGCACTGCCTGGAAGTGTGGCGGCGGAAGGTTCAATCGAGGTTTTCAAGAGGGCATCAGGTGATTATTTCAATAGGAATAATGTGCAAGGGTACGAGGAAAAGGCAGAGGAATGGCACTAAGTCATGATGTGCATTTGGAGAGCCATGCAGACATGATGGGCCGAAGGGCCGCCTGCGCTGTAACAATTCTATGATTATGAAAATGGGGGGGGGAAAGAGGCTGTTTGGATATCAACCAAGAATCATCCAACTGGGTGATGTGACTTCATTTTCCAGTTGACATTCAAAGGCAATGCGTCACAAGGAAGAATGTGTTGGCTCACAGATGGCTGGAGGATAGGAGCAAGTCGTGATTAAACCTCCAGAAATACACTTAATCACAGTTGGCAGCTCTAATTCTGATGCTGAATTTTTGAATAATATATTTTCCTATTAAAGCAGTCCGGCTCGGCTCATTCTGTGATGGAGGCAAGTGCTCTTCTTGGAATAAAAGAGTTACCCAGCTGCAGAGTAACTTTGATAAGCCAGATGGTGTAACTTGTTTAAAGATAGTGACAAACCCCTTTTACAGGATTCAAAAAAAGTGTCCCACCTCACCACACAATGAGCAGAGCCTGCAATCATATACAGGCCCAAATCAGGCACAGATAGTGTCATTCTAGACTGTACAGAATTTTCACATGTGAGGGGAGAGGGGGGTCAAACATCCAAAATTACAGGCCTGTCGCAAACCTGACTTGCACCTGCACACTTCCACCTTCAATTATTGCATGTTTGGAGGTTGTGGGGAGGGCGAATCTGACATGTTCTCTATGTTCACAATGTTATGGGCGAGGCGTTTTCAGAACCCCAAAATGTATCATGTAGTTCAACCAACCTCACCCTTTAATGTATTTGTTGCTTTTCCGAGCACACGGCCTTTTCCCTAGGTATGGGATTACAATTATGGACACGTGGGTTTTTAAACACAAAACACTGTTTATTCCATGAACTCAACTTAACATCTTGAAGAAACATTGGATCTCTTAACCCCCTTACTTCAAAGATAACTCAGAAAATATTGCAACAGTAAATAACTCCTTAAAATGTTCCTTCAAACTTCCAAGAGAGTTAACACCTTTAAACAAAATCACATCAGGTTAAAGGATTTTTTTTTTTTCTGTAGAATGGCAGAGATATATTAGCTTGGTTGATTTCAGCTCCAGCACCTTGTTTTTTCCCTGCAAACTCTCTGGACACACACAACCTGCTTTCTCCAACTGGCTTTCTCCTTTTAATCACCTCACAGCAAAACAGCCAGGCACTTTGAAGCTGCTCCCAGCAAAACCAGCCAGGCACTTTTTTAAAACTGAAACTAAAAACTAAACTGCAAAATGGCTGACCTGACCTCAGCCCCACCCACTCTCTGACATCACTGTTTTCTTAAAGGTACATTGCTTAAACATCCATGTCTTAAAGGTACCCTCATGACAACAGGCAATTAAATTAAAACTTAACCAAGTCTTCTTCTTGCGAATAATCAAGAACCTATTTATCTCTGACTTAAAGACACTCAGTCATTTGGCCTCCACAGCCGTCTGCAGTACTGAGTTCCACAGATTCAGCACCCGGAAGAAATTCCTCCTCATCTCAGTTTCAAAGGATCATTCCTTCAGTCTGAAGCTGTGCCCTCGGGTTCTAGTGTCTCCTACTAGTGGAGACATCTTCTCCATGTCCACTCTATCTAGGCCTCAGTATTCTGTAAGTTTTTTTTTGTTTAGAAATATTTTTATTAAAGGCATGATGAACGATCAATTACACTCAAGACAAAGTGATTTCATAACTGAAGGCTTTAATCTACTAAAACTTGTTCCCCAGCAGCTCCTGTACAGAAAGTGAAGGCTGCTGGGACGGCACCGTTTCTTATACTCCGCCTGTCAGGGCGGAGCTACGTAACAACAGCCAATGGTAAACTCCTGAGTTTAACCAATGGTCATCAGCCTCTTAGGTACCGCAATACCTGGTACTACCACATTCACCCCCTGTTAAAAAAGAGTCCAGCAGGGCTGGTGGCCAGTGGTAGCAGTCGCCTTTAACATGGTATGCTCAAGTGTGGAGGTACCTTGCTGTCAAGGACATTTACAAAGTGTTCGTTCATAGTTAAAGTCACAGCAAAGCAATCAGTCGATCGGGTGGCCTGGTCGTCCTTCTGGAGCGTCTGGGCTTCGGTGGTGATTCTGGTGGTGGTCCCGGTGGTTGCGACTCCGGGAGCGTGGTTTCGGCCTCCCTGGCAGCTTCGTCACCCCTAGGTGGTGCTGTTGGGGCAAACGGTTGACACGGGGGGGGACGCCTGTAGGGGGCGTCGGTGGGTGGGCAGGCCTAGGCAGGAGTGGCGGGAGTACTGACCTTACAGTGAGGTGCTGTGGGGGGGGGGGGGGTAATGGTTCGGGTGCACGTGGGGTTCCAGCGGGGGCCAGGTCCCGAAGGGAGACTGTATCTTGCTGGCCGTCAGGGAACGCCACGTAGGTGTACTGGGGGTTAGCGTGCAGCAGGTGGACCCTCTCGACCAACGGGTCTGACTTGTGCACCCGCACGTGCTTCCGAAGCAGGATGTGTCCGGGTGTCGCTAGCCAGGTTGGGAGCAAGGTCCCGGAGGAGGACTTCCTGGGGAAAACAAGGAGCCGTTCATGAGGTGTCTGATTTGTGGTTGTACAGAGCAGCGACGGATGGCGTGGAGGGCCACCGGGAGGACTTCTTGCCAGCGGGAGACCGGGAGATTCCTGGACCGTAGGGCCAGTAGAACAGTCTTCCAGGCCGTTCCGTTCTCCCTCTCTACCTGCCCATTTCCCCGGGGGTTGTAACTGGTCGTCCTGCTCGAGGCGATGCCCTTGCTGAGCAGGAATTGACGCAGTTCGTCGCTCATAAAAGAGGACCCCCCTATCACTGTGTATGTACACGGGGAAACCGAACAGTGTAAAGATACCCTGGAGGGCCTTGATGACGGTGGTTGTGGTCATGTCGGGGCAGGGGATGGCGAATGGGAACCGGGAGTACTCGTCAATCACGTTCAGGAAATACGTGTTGCGGTCGGTGGAGGGGAGGGGGCCTTTGAAGTCCATGCTGAGGCATTCAAAGGGACGGGAAGCCTTTATCAGGTGCGCCCTCTCTGGCCGGTAGAAGTGCGGTTTGCATGCTGCGCAGATTTGACAGTCCCTGGTGACTGTCCTGACCTCCTCGATGGAGTAGGGCAGGTTGCGGGTCTTGATGAAGTGGAAGAAACGAGTGACCCCCGGGTGGCAGAGGTCCTCGTGCAGGGCTCGGAGGCGGTCCACTTGTGAGGTGGCACAACTGCCGCGGGACAGGGCATCAGGAGGCTCGTTTAGCTTCCCCGGACGGTACAAGATCTCGTAGTTGAAGGTGGAGAGTTCTATCCTCCACCGCAAGATCTTGTCGTTTTTAATCTTGCCCCGCTGTGCATTATCGAACATGAAGGCAACCGACCGTTGGTCCTTGAGGAGAGTGAATCTCCTACCGGCCAGGTAATGCCTCCAATGTCTCACAGCTTCTACTATGGCTTGTGCCTCTTTTTCGACCGAGGAATGGCGGATTTCGGAAGCATGGAGGGTGCGGGAGAAGAAGACCACGGGCCTGACCGCTTGGTTGAGGGTGGCGGCCAGAGCTACGTCGGACGCATCGCTCTCGACCTGGAAGGGGAGGGACTCGTCGATGGTGCGCATCGCGGCCTTTGCAATGTCTGCTTTGATGTGGCTGAAGGCCTGGCGGGCCTCCATCGACAGGGGACAGGTTGTGGACTGGATTAGGGGTCGGGCTTTGCGTAGTTGGGGACCCACTGTGCGTAATAGCTGAAAAACCCGAGGCAGCGCTTCAAGGCCTTGGGGTAGTGGGGGAGGGGGAACTCCATAAGGGGGCGCATGCGCTCAGGGCCGGGGCCTATAACTCCATTTCGCACTACGTAGCCTAGAATGGCTAGACAGTCGATGCTAAATACACATTTATCCTTGTTGTATGTCAGGTTAAGGATTTTCGCGGTCTGGAGGAATTTGCGGGGGTTGGTGTCTTGGTCCTGCTGGTCATGGCCGCAGATGGTGACGTTATCTTGATACGGGAACGTTGCGCGTAAGCCGTACCGGTCAACCATTCGGTCCATCTCTCACTGGAAGACCGAGACTCCATTAGTGACACCAAAGGGAACTCGTAAGAACTGATAGAGCCGCACATCTGCTTCAAAGGCAGTGTACTTGCGGTCACTATTACGGAAGGATAGCTGGTGGTAGGCAGACTTGAGATCCACCGTGGAGAAGACCTCGTATTGTGCGATCCTGTTTACCAGGTCGGCTATACGGGGGAGAGGGTACGCGTCCAGCTGCGTAAACCTGTTGATGGTCTGACTGTAGTCAATGACCATCCTATGTTTCTCCCCGGTCTTTACCACCACTACTTGAGCTCTCCAGGGACTGTTGCTCGCTTCGATGACCCCTTCCCTCAGCAGCCTTTGGACCTCTGACCTGATGAAGGTCCGGTCCTGGGCACTGTACCGTCTGCTCCTGGCGGCGATGGGCTTGCAATCCGGGGTGAGGTTCGCAAACAGGAAAGGCGGGTCGACATTAAGGGTTGCAAGGCCGCAGACAGTAAGCGGGAGTATACGGCCGCCAAATTTAAAGGTCAGGCTTTGTAAATTGCATTGGAAGTCCAGCCCCAGGGGGGTAGCCGCGCAGAGGTGCGGCAGGACATACAGGCGGAAATTGTCGAATCTCCTGCCTTGGACAGTGAGGTTCACTAGGCACGACCCCTTTATCTCCACCGAGTGTGACCCGGAGGCCAGGGAGATCCTTTGGTTTACAGGGTGGGTAACAAGGGAACAGCGCCTTACCTTGTCGGGATGAACAAAGCTTTCCGTGCTCACAGAATCAATCAGGCAAGACGTCTCGTGGCCGTTGATGAAGACCGTCGTTGTTGCTGTTGCGAGTGTCCGGGGTCGACTTTGGTCCAGTGTCACCGAGGCCAGATGAAGCAGTTGCGAGTTCTGATCGGGCAGTGTGTAGTCGGCGGTGCTGGGGGCCTGGGTCCCCATCAAAGATGGCGTCACCCAAGGGTCGCACATGGTGACTGAGGATGGACAAGATGGCGGCGGGGATGGACAAAATGGCGGTGCCCACCCGTCCAGCGTGGTGTCCGGGGGGGCCCGTGGGTCGCACGTAGCCCTAGGATAGGGGGGTGGCGGTGAGCGCTGGCCGGTCGGGGCCTGAAGGGGGGGTTGCCGCGGCGGTCCGGAGTCGCTGGAGACCGCGGGCCTGGCAGACCCCCACAAAATGTCCCTTCTTGCCGCACCCTTTGCAGGCGGCGGTGCGGGCGGGGATGATTCGCCTGCCCGCAGAAGAAACAGCGGGGCCCGGCAGCGTTAGCAGGCCGTCTCGTAGCACAGGCCTGCGGGGTCAGGGGGAAGGTCTGTGGGGCTGCCGCTGCGGGGTGCAACGCAGCCCAGGGAGCCGCCACACGGTCGGGCGCATAGGACTGCGCTTTTTGGTAGGCTACGTCCATGGACCCTGCCAGGGCCCGTGCCTCTCTGAGTCCCAGGATGTCTTTTTCTTGGAGTCTTCGGCGGATATCTCAGCAGCTCATACCTGCTACGTGTGCTCGCTCTCCGAAACTTGCGGGCAACCACAGTTTCGGCCCAGCACCAGTGGCGTCCGGTAGAAATCCTCCAACGATTCCCCGGGGCTTTGTCATCTAGTTGCAAGCAGGTGACGTGCGTAGACCTGATTTACAGGGTGGATATAATGTCCTTTTAGCAGTTCGATCGCGGCATCATAGTCCTCCGCCTCCTCGATAAGGGGGTAGATCCCAGGGCTGACCGTTGAGCGCAGGAGGTGCATTTTCTGTCCTTCTGAGGGGGTACCTCCGGCCGTCTCGAGGTAGCCTTTAAAGCACGCCAGCCAGTGTTTAAATATTGCAGCCGAGTTCTCCGCATGGGGGCTGAGTTGAAGGCACTCCGGTTTGATTCGGAGATCCATCCTTCCAGCTTAAGTCTAGTAGATTAAATTGATGCACGATCAATTACACTCAAGACGAAGTACGAAGTCTTACAACACCAGGTAAAAGTCCAACAGGTTTGTTTCGATGTCACTAGCTTTCGGAGCGCTGTTCCTTCCTCAGGTGAATGAAGAGGTCTGTTCCAGAAACACATATCTAGACAAATTCAAAGATGCCAAACAATGCTAGGAATGCGAGCATTAGCAGGTGATTAAATCTTTACAGATCCAGAGATGGGGTAACCCCAGGTTAAAGAGGTGTGAATTGTCTCAAGCCAGGACAGTTGGTAGGATTTCGCAGGCCAGATGGTGGGGGATGAATGTAATGTGACATGAATCCCAGGTCCCGGTTGAGGCCGCACTCATGTGTGCGGAACTTGGCTATAAGTTTCTGCTCGGCGATTCTGCGTTGTCGCGGGTCCTGAAGGCCGCCTTGGAGAATGCTTACCCAGAGATCAGAGGCTGAATGCCCTTGACTGCTGAAGTGTTCCCCGACTGGAAGGGAACATTCCTGCCTGGTGATTGTTGCGCGATGTCCGTTCATTCGTTGTCGCAGCGTCTGCATGGTCTCGCCAATGTACCACGCTTCGGGACATCCTTTCCTGCAGCGTATGAGGTAGACAACGTTGGCCGAGTCGCACGAGTATGTACCGCGTACCTGGTGGGTGGTGTTCTCACGTGTAATAGTGGTATCCATGTCGATGATCTGGCACGTCTTGCAGAGATTACCATGACAGGCTACATCGAGGGCATCTTGAAACCCATCGTACAAGGTACATCCAGCTTCTGTCGCGACACGACGGACTTACTACAGAAACTCAGCACCCATGGACCAGTTGAACCAGGAACATTCCTCGTCACAATGGACATCTCGGCACTCTACACCAGCATCCCCCATGACGACGGCATTGCTGCAACAGCCTCAGTACTCAACACCGACAACTGCCAATCTCCAGACGCAATTCTGCAACTCATCCGCTTCATTCTGGATCACAACGTCTTCACCTTCGACAACAAGTTCTTCATTCAGATGCACGGAACAGCCATGGGGACCAAATTCGCACCCCAATACGCCAACATCTTCATGCACAAGTTTGAACAGGACCTACTCACCGCACAGGACCTTCAACCGATGTTATACACCAGATACATCAATGACATTTTTTTCCTTTGGACCCACGGCGAAGAATCACTGAAACGACTACACAATGACATTAATAAGTTCCATCCAACCATCAGACTCACCATGGACTACTCTCCAAAATCAGTTGCATTCTTGGACACACTCGTCTCCATCAAGGACGGTCACCTCAGCACTTTGCTTTACCGCAAACCCACGGATAACCTCATGATGCTCCACTTCTCCAGCTTCCACCCTAAACACATTAAAGAAGCCATCCCCTATGGACAAGCGCTCCGTATCCACAGGATCTGCTCAGACGAGGAGGAGCGTAACAGACATCTACTGACGTTGAAAGATGCCCTTGTACGAATGGGATATGGCACTCGACTCATCGATCGACAGTTCCAACGCGCCACAGCGAAAAACCGGACCGACCGCCTCAGAAGACAAACATGGGACACAACCGACAGAATACCCTTCGTCGTCCAGTACTTCCCCGGAGCGGAGAAACTACATCATCTTCTTCACAGCCTTCAACACGTCATTGATGACGATGAACATCTTGCCAAGGTCATCCCCACACCCCCACTACTTGCCTTCAAACAACCGCGCAACCTCAAACGAACCATTGTTTGCAGCAAACTACCCAGTCTTCAGAACAGTGACCACGACACCACACAACCCTGTCATGGCAATCTCTGCAAGACGTGCCAGATCATCGACATGGATACCACTATTACACGTGAGAACACCACCCACCAGGTACGCGGTACATACTCGTGCGACTCGGCCAACGTTGTTTACCTCATACGCTGCAGGAAAGGATGTCCCGAAGCGTGGTACATTGGCGAGACCATGCAGACGCTGCGACAACGAATGAACGGACATCGCGCAACAATCACCAGGCAGGAATGTTCCCTTCCAGTCGGGGAACACTTCAGCAGTCAAGGGCATTCAGCCTCTGATCTCCGGGTAAGCGTTCTCCAAGGCGGTCTTCAGGACCCGCGACAACGCAGAATCGCCGAGCAGAAACTTATAGCCAAGTTCCGCACACGAGTGCGGCCTCAACCGGGACCTGGGATTCATGTCGCATTACATTCATCCCCCACCATCTGGCCTGCGAAATCCTACCAACTGTCCTGGCTTGGTACAATTCACACCTCTTTAACCTGGGGTTACCCCATCTCTGGATCTGTAAAGATTTAATCACCTGCTAATGCTCGTATTCCAAGCATTGTTTGGCATCTCTGAATTTGTCTATATATGTGTTTCTGGAACAGATTTCTTCATTCACCTGAGGAAGGAGCAGCGCTCCGAAAGCTAGTGACATCGAAACAAACCTGTTGGACTTTAACCTGGTGTTGTAAGACTTCGTACTGTGCTCACCCCAGTCCAACGCCGGCATCTCCACATCATGGTAATCTCTGCAAGACGTGCCAGATCATCGACATGGATACCACTATTACACGTGAGAACACCACCCCACCAGGACGCGGTACATACTCGTGCGACTCGGCCAACGTTGTCTACCTCATACGCTGCAGGAAAGGATGTCCCGAAGCGTGGTACATTGGCGAGACCATGCAGACGCTGCGACAACGAATGAACGGACATCGCGCAACAATCACCAGGCAGGAATGTTCCCTTCCAGTCGGGGAACACTTCAGCAGTCAAGGGCATTCAGCCTCTGATCTCCGGGTAAGCGTTCTCCAAGGCGGCCTTCAGGACCCGCGACAACGCAGAATCGCCGAGCAGAAACTTATAGCCAAGTTCCGCACACATGAGTGCAGCCTCAACCGGGACCTGGGATTCATGTCACATTACATTCATCCCCCACCATCTGGCCTGCGAAATCCTACCAACTGTCCTGGCTTGAGACAATTCACACCTCTTTAACCTGGGGTTACCCCATCTCTGGATCTGTAAAGATTTAATCACCTGCTAATGCTCGCATTCCTAGCATTGTTTGGCATCTTTGAATTTGTCTAGATATGTGTTTCTGGAACAGACCTCTTCATTCACCTGAGGAAGGAGCAGCGCTCCGAAAGCTAGTGACATCGAAACAAACCTGTTGGACTTTAACCTGGTGTTGTAAGACTTCGTACTGTGCTCACCCCAGTCCAACGCCGGCATCTCCACATCACTCAAGACGAAGTGATTTCATAACTGAAGGCTTTAATCTACTAGAACTTGTTCCCCAGCAGCTTCGGTACAGAAAGTGAAGGCTGCTGGGACGGCACCGTTTCTTATACTCCGCCTGTCAGGGCGGAGCTACGTAACAACAGCCAATGGTAAACTCCTGGGTTTAACCAATGGTCATCAGCCTCTTAGGTACCGCAATACCTGGTACTACCACAAGGCATTTTTTATATATACAAAATTACATAAGCCAAACCTCGGCAACAGGTAACAAAGCTAACAATCCACCACACCCCCCCATCCCCCGCCACCCCAAGTCCGCCTCGTTTTTTTTTCCCCCCTCTCACCATACCCCCTGTTGGAGGGCATTTTGTGATACTGGACTGTGATATAAATTATAGGTGGCCCTGTAACTACATTGTGCTCCTATATTACTTTTGAATAGTTATGATGAAACAAAAGTTACTCATTGGCTTAGATGCTTGTTTAGAAGAGGCAATTTGTAGAAATAGATAGTGTACACACAATGCTGTTAATATCAGAAAAGACACAAAATGGCTGTTAGCTATTTTGTGATATAAAATGGCTGAACAAACCACATTCCCTGTAAACTGTCTCATGAGACCCAAGCGTGGGTATGTTTAGGGAGTGTCCCAACAGCCGCTGATAACAGCTTCACAGAAAAAAACATGCAATGTATCCTTGATAAAGCTCAAGGTCTACAGCTGTAGATCGGACACATTATTATGTTAGTTTTGAATGACTTCTGTATGAAGTTAGGGTCGGGTAAAACAACACCCACTTTTACCATATATGTGATAATTGGGATGCTAGGAAAATTGATTGACTGCATGTAATAAGTGTGACGCGAATATAGTTGATTGAGTGTATGTAAATGCGAATACAAACTAATTCCGTCCCTTGAATCCGTATATTAACCCGTGTGAGCTTTAGCTCAAGTGAGACAAGGTGCTGTGGTAGGCTGCGGAGTCTCATAGGCCTTGTCTCCCAGAATTCTGACATAATAAACTGCTTTTTTAACTTATATTCAGGCCTTCGTGTGAATAAGTCCGCCTCGTTTTTTTCCCCCATACCCCTCAAAAAAACAAAGCACCCCCTAACTCCCCCCTCATAGTGTCACCGTGGGTGGACCAGGACAGATTGTTGGTGATGTGCATACCTAGGAATTTGAAGCTGTCAACCATCTCCACCTCGGCACCATTGATGCAGACAGGGGTGTGTACGATACTTTGCTTCCTGAAGTCAATGATCAGCTCCTGAGTTTTGCTGACATTGAGTGAGAGATTGTTGTCTTTACACCATGACACTAGGTTCTCTGTCTCCCCCCTGTACTCTGACTCATTGTTCGAGATCCGACCCACTACGGTCGTGTCATCAGCAAACTTGTAGATGGGGTTGGATCCGAATTTTGCCACACAGTCGTGTGTGTATAGGGAGCATTTTGGGGCGAAGTACGCAGCCTTGCGGGGCCCCAGTATTGAGGACTATCGTGGAGGAGGTGTTGTTTATCCTTACTGATTGGGTCAGGAAGTCGAGGATCCAGTTGCAGAGAGAGGAACCGAGTCCTTGGTTTGGGAGTTTTGATATGAGCTTGGCTGAGATTATGGTGTTGAAGGCAGAGCTGTAGTCAATGAATAGGTGTCTGATGTAGGAGTCCTTGTTGTTGAGATGCTCCAGGGATGAATGTATGGTCAGGGAGATGGTGTCCGCTGTGAACCGGTTGTGGCGGTATGCGAATTGCAGTGGATATAGGCATTCTGGGAGTATGGAGCTGATGTATCTCATGACCAACCTCTCTAAGCATTTCATAATGGTCGATGTCAAGGCCACCGGATGGTAGTCTTTGAAGCATGTCGCCTGGTTCTTCTTTGGCACTGGTATGATGGTGGTCTTCTTGAAGCAGGTGGGAACTCGGGATGGAGTAGGGAGAGGTTGAAGATGCCCGCGAACACACCCGACAAGCAGTTAAACCATCAACAATCAAAACTGATACGCTCATTGCCAGAATCAGTAGAGCAGCTTGAAAAGGGTTTTGCAATCAAGCAGAAAGCAAGCTTACCATATACACTCTCAAAGAATGGTAACAACCTGTTAACTAACGTGTTCTGTTTCTGACAAACAAACATCAAAAATCTGAATGCCTTCAAAAATAAAAATGTTCATGTTATATCAGAATTTATACACTAGGAAGCTGGTTGAGGAAAGAATCAAGAAATATCTACGTATTAGCTTCTTGCTTACTCTTTGTCGGTCGGCCATTTTGGAACGGAGTGTTTGTGGACACTTAATCAACCTTTGACTCACGGCCAATCTCCTGTAATCTCTCCTTTTATGCCAATGTGCTTATTAATTTCAATTGCTTGTCTCAACAGATCTGTTATGAAAGCGGAACACATTTGGATGTTGCTGCACCGCCTCATCTTGCCAAAATTGCAACATATAGCCCTTAATGGCAGCCATGCAGCGCTGTCCATCGCTCATGCACCTCAACTGGTTCTCAAAAACTACCACTAGTTGAACAAAACCAAATTCTTTGATTAGCATCCCTTACATCGCGAGAATCCCCAAGACAGTTTCAAGAGCAATCAGAACACTGTCATTCCGAAGGTCGACCCTGCCTTGACAGCACTCCACAGACCAGTCCCACAGGTCAAAATTTATCAACATTTAGAGGCACCCAGAGACACCAGACAAACGGAAACAGAACGGCCGACAACCTCTGGAGAATGTGACACTTTAGCTTAGAAACCCAAGAACATTATTCTGATAAATATAGCTGCAGTCTGACCAATATGCGACCACTCTCCAACAGCAACATAGTTGATTCTTGCTCAATTAAAGACAAACAGCAAATAGGGGTCAGTGACACCCAGACCCAACACTGCAATTTTAACGTAGCCCTATTATTTGGTTCTAAAAATGAATGGAGGCAATTTGTCGCAGGTCAGCAATTCACCACATGTGGCAGTGTTGTCTCATGAACTTGCATTTGTCACAATGATCTTGCTGCTTGCAAATACTTAGGAAATCAGAAACACAAAGGGACTTGGGAGTCCTTGTTCAAGATTCTCTTAAAGTTAATGTGCGGATTTAGTCAGCAGTTAGGTGGCAAATGCAATGTTAGCATTGATGTCAGGAGGACTAGAATACAAAACCAGGGGTGTACTTCTGAGGCTGTATAAGGCTCTGGTCAGACCCCATTTGGAGTATTGTGAGCGGTTTTGGGCCCCATAACTAAGAAAGGATGTGGTGGCCTTGGAAAGGGTCCAGATAAGGTTCACAAGAATGATCCCTGAAATGAAGAGCCTGTCATATGAGGAACGGTTAAGGATTCTGGGTCTGTATTCATTGGAGTTTAGAAAGATGAGGGGGGAATCTTATTGAAACTTACAGGATATTGTGAGGCCTGGATAGAGTGGACGTGGAGAGGATGTTTCCACTTGTAGGAAAAACTAGAACCAGAGGACACCATCTCAGATTAAAGGGACGATCCTTTGAAACAGAGATGAGGAGGAATTTCTTCAGCCAGAGGGCGGTGAATCTGTGGAACTCTTTGCCAACGAAGGCTGTGGAGGCTAAACCACCGAGAGTCTTTAAGACAGAGATAGATAGGTTCTTGACCAGTAAGGAGATCAGGGGTTATGGGGAGAAAGCAGGAGAATGGGGATGAGAAACATATCAGCCATGATTGAATGGCGGAGCAGACTCGATGGGCCGAGTGGCCTAATTCTGCTCCTATGTCTTATGGTCAAACTGACTCAAGAGTTCTGGAGTGAGAGAGAGATAGACAGGAAAACAACAGCCTGTTGTAAACAACAGGGATAGCCGTTGTTTCCTACGGGGAGAAAGGGAGAATGGTACAAAGGGAATTGCTCATTCAGAGAGCTGGGCAGAATTGTGGTCTCCTGCGCTGTAACAGTTCTGTGATTCTGTTAGCTACCTGTCAGAATGCAGATGAAGCTCTTTCTCTAGTTGAAGGGATGGGACTGGTAGAGATTTAAGGACACTGGAGGATTTGACCAGCCGTGGCCAGAAGGAGTGACCAGAGTGAGCCTAGCTAATTCTGTTAGCTACCTGTCAGAATGCAGATGAAGCTCTTTCTCTAGTTGAAGGGATGGGACTGGTAGAGATTTAAGGACACTGGAGGATTTGACCAGCCGTGGCCAGAAGGAGTGACCAGAGTGAGCCTAGCTAATCACAGAACTGTTATAGTGGAGAGTTTGAATCAGGGATTCTCAGAAGACTCAGAGAAATGACTTTCAATGGACACTGGATGTTATAAGTCAACAAAATGGGCATAAGTGAGCCTGTTGGAAGCTGTGAATAACTTTGGGCTGGTTCCTGAAAAGACTACAATTCTGCGGAAAGCGTGCTGTGGTCTATAAACACGGCATGGGGCTTTTAGTCATGTTAGGGAGTTAAGGAGACTATCTATTGTATTTGTTCCCTCTTAAAGTACAGTTTAGTTGCTATTGCTTTTAATGCGTTTGTTACAAGAAGAGCCTCAAAACGTCACAACGTGACTCCTTTGAGTCAGTCACTGGGAATTCTAAAGTTATTGGCCTCTATGGAAATCGTAACAGCATCAACTTTGTGTAGTTTGTCGACAGTGTCATGCGAGAGTGCCTTTAAGAATTGGATGTTTAAGCAATATACCTTTAAGAAAACAGTGATGTCATAGAGTGGGTGGAGCTCAGCTCAGTTCAGCCATTTTGGCAGTTTGGTTTTGCAGCTGAAAAGTGCCTGGCTGGTTTTGCTGAGAGCAGCTAAAAAGTGCCGGGCTGGTTTTGCTGAGAACAGTTTCAAAGTAGAAAGCCAGTTTGAGACAGCAGCTTGAGAAGTTCTGGTTTGCTGTGATCTGCTTGAAGGGAGAAAGCCAGGTTTGAGAAAGCAGCGTGGGTATGCCTGTGGGTTTTCCAGAGAGCTGCATGAAGAAAGCAAGGTGCTGGAGCTGAAGTCACCCAAGCTAATATATCTCTGCCATTCTACAGAAAATATATATATCCTTTAACCTGATGTGATACTGTTTAAAGGTGTTAAGTCTCTTGGAAGTTTGAAGGAACATTTTAAGGAGTTATTTCCTGTTGCAATATTTTCTGAGTTATCTTTGAAGTAAGGGGTGTTAGAGATCCAATGTTTATTTAAGATGTTAAGTTGAGTTCATGGAATAAACAGTGTTTTGTGTTTAAAACCCCACGTGTCCATAATTGTAATCCCACACCTAGGGAAAAAGCCGTGTGCTAGGAAAAGCAACAAATCCATTAAAGGGAGAGGTTGGTTGAACTCCATGATACATTTTGGGGTTCGGAAAACGCCTCGCCCATAACAAAAGCAATAGAAGAAAATGAATGTTAGCATTCCAATGGCAGGTCTTTTCCACTTTACAAAAAATGTGTAAGGGCTGGTGTCGGGGACAATGTAATGTGTTGGCCCATTAGGATGCTCGCAGAAATCCAACTGACACAAAATCTCTTCTTGCTTGAGATTAGCTTCTTGAGCCCCTGGTTAGAACAGAAAGCTAGAATGTCACATTTTGTGATGTTACTAACCATGGATGTAAGTGCTTGGAAGTAATTCATATCAATAAAACTGAATAGAAAAAAATATAATGGTGCAGAATTATTACTGTAGTAATAGCTTGCATTACACAATTTATGCTGAAATTTATATTCAACATGTTTTCGCTAAAGCACTAAAATATATTTAACTGTCAAATCCTAGTTAAACTGAGTTATTCTCTTCAGATGTGTCCTGGAACCTGGAGCCAGTTAGTTCAGCTATTACCTCCTGTTATGTAATTTCCCCAATCTCATTACCTTGCACACGTCCATATTAATTGCATTCTGCCATTCTTTTCCCCACCTATCCAGATCTCTTATCATATTTTTATTGCCGTTTTCCTGCTGCCTGAATTGCCTCTCCAATTGTGTGCAGACTGCGGACTTTGCATTCTTTCCCCACTCCACATTATTAATAGACACCATAAATGGCAATAACCCTGCGCTAATACCTGGGGCACCCTACTTGTAACTCCTTGGCACACCCGCGCAGCTCCATTCACAACACAGCTGCACGGTGGCACAGTGGTTAGCACTGCTGCTTCACAGCATTAGAGACCCAGGTTCAGTCCCGGCCTGGGGTGACTGTGTGTAGTTTGTACTTTTTCCCCGTGTCTGCGTGGGTTTCCTCCCACAGTCCAAAGGTGTAGGTTAGGTGGATTGGCCATGATAAATTGCCCCTTAGTATCTCGGGATGTCTAGGTAACGGGGATAGGGTGGGGGAGTGGGCCTGGGTAGAGTGCTCTTTCAGAGTGTCGGTGCAGACTTGATGGGCCAAACAGCCTCCTTCTTCACTGTAGGAATTCTATGGTTCTTAATTATACCCTCATCTATCCTGTTCTATCAAGTGCACAAAACTGGCCTCATGGTTATGGTGCTGTTTATACTCCATAAAGATCCCTCACACACTGCTTCATCTTAATCCCATCAGCATATCATTTCATTGCTCCCCCTCATCTGCTTGTCCCCTGAAATGTTTCTAAGCCATTTGCCACAACCACCCTTTCTGGGATATTCTAGGTGGGCCACTCTTTGGGTAAAAATGTTTCTCTCAAATTCCCTGTTAAAATTCGGAATGCGTTTCTCACAGTTAAAATCATTTGTTCTGGTCTCACCCACAAGTGGAAAAAGATACACTACATCTACCCTATTAAAACTTTTCGTTATCTTAAATATCTCTGATCAGGGCCGGGATTCTCCAAAATCGCGGCAAAGTGTTGACGCCGGTGTAAATACCGGAGTATCTCAGGCCGTCATCAATGGGCCTCTTGGCCCAGCGATTCTGCAACCCACAGGGGGCCAGCTTGGCGCTGGAGTGCTTCACGCAGCTCTGGCTGCCGATACGGGCCTCAGCACTTCCGGCCGCGGGTCCGCTCATGCGCGCGACGGCCGTTTTCGTGCCGGCCCCTGTGCAACATGGCGGAGCCCTACAGCAGCCCAGCACGGAAGACAAGCCCCTCCCCCCATCCGGAATGCGTACGCCCTCTGATCGGTTGCCCCGATTGCAGGCCTGGCCATCTTGGACGGCCCCCCGGGGTCTGATCCCCCCCGTCCCCCCCACCAGGACGGCCCCCACAGCCGCGACGCTGAGCTCCCGCCGGATGAAACCATACAGGAACCATGCCGGCAGAACTCGGCCGGTCGACCGCGGAGAATCACTGCGGGGGCCTCTTTCAATGGCCCCCGACCGGCGCCGCGGCGACCGCGCACACGCGACTGGCGCCGATTCGCCAGTCGCCGGAGAATCGCGTCTCGGCATCAGACCCGATCGCGGGCAATCTCCGCCCCCCGCGCCGATCGCAATTTCGGTTTGCAGAGTCCCGCCCCAGGTCTCTTTCTAGAAATGCGTTGAATACTTGGTTTGTTTGAGTTAATGACCGTATTAAGTTGTGTCACTTCTTTTAGGATTTTTACTCTTTGCTCTTTAAGGCTCTTTGTTATCTAAGCAATACGCGGTTTCCTTATTCTTCCCACCAAAATCTGCCACCTCACACTTACCTACATCAAAACTGATTTGCCAATTAAATGCCGATCCTGCCAGTTTATTGATGTCTTCCTACATCTTACTGAAATCGCCCTTAACATTAACTGCCTCCCAATTTGGTGTTGTCTGTAAATTGTAAAATATGTACTTCCAATGCCAGAGTCAAATTTGTTCCTGTAAATTGTGAACAACAATAATTCCAGCACTGAACGCTGTGGAACACCATTTCCCAATCCACTGGGTCAAAATCCTGGGACTCCATTCCGGACAGCACTGAGGCTCTTCCCACACCACATGGCAGCTCAAGAAGGAAGGTTACCACCAACTCAAGGGCAATGAGGGATGAGTAATAAAATGCTGGCCTAGCCAGTGATGTCATCCTGTGAACAAGTTAAAAGCCCGACACTAATTTTTATTTTGTCATCAGATTGCTATCTCTCCTGCTTCCGCCCCAATGTCACCTGTTCTGACCTTAGTCATGCGGAACCATATTGAAGGATATTTGAAAATTCAAATAAACCAACTCCTCCGGGCCGGCCCTGTGTTTAGGATGCCAAAGCCCCCACTGCCAAAGCAAGTCTTCTTCGACCAGCTCAAAGAAGCCTCCTGAACATGAGGAGGACAAAGGAAACACCCTGAAGGTTTACCTCAAGAAATGGCAACATGGACGTCAATGCCTGGGAGACCCTTGCTCAGAAGGAACCTACTTGGAGGAACCTCCTGATTGAAGGGACACATTCTTTGAGGACGCCTAATGGCAAATGGAAGCCTGGAAAAGGAGCCTTAGAAAGGAATACCAGCGATCGAGAGTCCAAGGATCGATCCAATCTCCCGGAAACACCTGCCAAGTGTGCAGTCAAAGATGAGGCTCTAGGATCGGGATCATCAGCCACGCAAGGATCTACAGAACCATTTGACCAGTTTCTCAGGGGACAATCATACTCATTAGCGTGTGATCCCAAAGACGACGAGATTGACTATTCAGCGATTGTGGTCTTTTGATAATTTATACTTTGACACAGTGGGCTAAACAGCTGGTTGAAATGCAGAACAAGGCCAGCAGCAGGGGTTCAATTCCCGTACCAGCCTCCCCGAACAAGTGCCGGAATGTGCGACTAGGGGCTTTTCACAGTAACTTCATTGAAGCCTACATGTGACAATAAGCGATTATTATTATTATTTACGGTCACATCAACAGTTAAAGCTGCCTGACACTCCAAATACTGAGGTTGTAAATTTCAATGTCTGCTTAATCTTGATTTTTTTTTGTGTTAACTCTGTTATGGGCCAGGGTTTAGAGAACCCCAAAGTGTATCATGGAGTTCACCTGACCCACAACTTTTAACAGATTGTGGTATGGGGAGCACACGGCCCACTCTACAGGTGTGGTACAGCAGAAATGGAAAAGTATTTTTTAAAGCAAAACAATGTTTATTCTATGAACTCAAGTTAACCTTTTTAAAACATACAGTGAACATCTTAGCAACCGTTAATTCAAATACACCCCCCAAAGAACACAACACTAAGTAATCCTTAAACTTTCCTTTTCAAAAAAATTATTTTTATTCAAATTTTCACAAAATATCAACAACAAAATACAGAAAGAAAAGAACACCCCCCCCCCCCCCCCCATATACATAAATAATAAATTAACAGCCTTCATCAACACAAAGGCCAAAATACACGCCCACTCAAGAAAAACAAAAAACGAACCAACCCCCCCCGCCCCCGAGCACCCCCCCCACCCCCTGGGTTGCTGCCACTGCTGACCGTCTTCTAACGTTCTGCCAGGAAGTCTAGGAACAGTTGCCAGCGCCTGAAGAACCCTTGCACCGATCCCGTTCAGGCCAATTTCACCCTCTCCAATTTAATAAACCCCGCCATATCGTTGATCCAGGATTCCACGTTTGGGGGCCTCGCATCCTTCCACTGAAGAAGAATCCTTCGCCGGGCTACCAGGGACGCAAAGGCCAGAACAGCGGCCTCTTTTGCCTCCTGCACTCCCGGCTCCTCTGCCACCCAAAATATTACAAGCCCCCAGCCCGGCTTAACCCTGGAACCTACCACCCTCGACACCGTCCTCGCTACACCCTTCCAAAGTTCCTCCAGCTCTGGGCATGCCCAGGACATGTGGGTGTGGTTTGCTGGGCTCCCTGAGTACCTAACACACCTGTCCTCACCCCCAAAGAACCGGCTTATCCTTGCCCCGGTCATGTGAGCCCTATGCAGCACCTTAAATTGTATGAGGCTGAACCTCGCGCAAGAGGAGGAAGAGTTCACCCTCCCCGGGGCATCCGCCCACATCCCCTCATCAATCTCCTCACCCAACTCCTCCTCCCACTTACCCTTTAGCTCCTCCACCGAGGCCTCCTCCTCCTCCTGCATCACCTGATACGTTGCCGAGATCCTTCCCTCTCCAACCCACACCCCCGACAGCACCCTGTCCTGGACCCCGCATGGCGGCAACAGCGGGAACTCCACCACCTGCCGCCGAACAAACGCCCTTACCTGCATATATCTGAAAGTGTTCCCCGAGGGGAGCCCGAACCTCTCCTCCAGCTCCCCCAGGCTCGCGAACTTCCCGTCCATAAACAGGTCCCCCATCCTTCTAATACCTGCCCTGTGCCAGCTCAGAAACCCTCCGTCCATCCTCCCCGGGACAAACCGGTGGTCCCCCCTGTCATGATATTCAAACACACACATCATGATAGACACACCAACAGACAAATCAGAACACACAACATCACAACCAATCACAGAAAGATATAAAAGCACAAACACGACACCTGGTGGTCAGTATTAGCTGGAGACAAGGACAAGGACAGACCTGCTACACGACACACTCAGGGAGACAGCACGTGCAGAGTATCCAGAACGAACTGTATACAAGAGTTAAAATAAAATAGAG
This sequence comes from Scyliorhinus torazame, assembly GCF_047496885.1. Classification (NCBI taxonomy): domain Eukaryota; kingdom Metazoa; phylum Chordata; class Chondrichthyes; order Carcharhiniformes; family Scyliorhinidae; genus Scyliorhinus; species Scyliorhinus torazame. The sequence goes on from NC_092714.1 coordinate 33,848,181, forward strand.
TTGTACCACATAAAACTGTGTTGGCTCATCTGTGCACCAGAGCACCCAACACCACATGGTACAGGAGTGGATCGATACCTGCCGGCATACCTCCGTGTACACAGACAACCAGCAGTGCCCAGGCAAAATGATAGAGCTCCCGGTTCCGCAGCCGCTCCAGTGCCACGGCAATCTCCGCGAAAACTGGCGGCGATTCCGGCAAGTGTTCGAATTGTTCCTGGTGGCAGCTGAACTCCAAGACCTGGATGATAGCGAAAAAATTGAATTTCTCCTCACCTTCGCCGGTGCAAGGGCAAGAGAAATATTCACAAGGTTCAGGTTCTTCAGGAGGCAGCAAAGGTACGATTACCAGGCAGTCCTGGACAAATTCTCCAAGTACTGTGAAGAAAACGCAATCCAATCGGCAAGTAAAGGTAAGAAAAGCGGCAGTACTCACCTCGTGGCCGGGATCCCGGAGCCCGAATTCCCAGAGGCCGAAATCCCGGGCCTGAGAGAGGGCTGGGTCGAGGTCGGTGGCCATCTTGCTAAAGGTATCACGCTAGCGTAGTTGCGCGAGCAGTGCGCAGAACCGGAAGTTTCGTTTGCGCATGCGCGAGATGCTGCGCATGCGCAGTCAAGAAAACGGCCATCAGTAAAGGAACAGCGATTTGAGCATGCGCAGTCGCTTCCTACGTGCTACATACCGAGCGTCAGGATGTCAGAGGCCTCAGACTGCACCAATTTAAAGGGGAAACGTCCCAAATCCAATTTAAAAGGGAAACGTCCCAAATCAACAAAACAAAAATCTGTTAAAGCTGTAAAACAACCTTCCCTCACCTGGAATGACAGCACATTGCCGCAAATTGACCCAGGAGATGAATTTGACCTCCGAAGAACCCTCCGACAAGCAGTTACCTACGCACAAGCCGATGATTCCGACCTTGAATACTTCGATGACGATCTTTACAGTGTTTCCGGACCTCGCGAGCCCAATGATAGCTCCGTGGTCCTATACGACTATGACTCGGACGAACCTTTCGTGTTGCACATTGGCGGCCCCCACATTGAATCCGACGCAGATGCGGATTCATTTTTCGGATTTGAGGATCTTCAACCCAGCAGATATGACGTCCCAACTCATCAGTACCGGATGATGCTGCAGCCTGACATTAACAGACAGGGAGCGGTGCAAGCCCACAGAGAGCGGCCTGCTGCCACACAGAGCGTGGTCCACGCACCGCTCAGCGTTCCCGACTCTATGAAAGAAGTCATGCAAGACTCCAGAGCGCAGTCCTTGCGCGAACAAGAAGTGACTCCAGAGTCACAAGCCTCCACAGCAAGCTCGTGGAAAGACTCCACAATTGCAGAAACGCAAGACTCCAGAGCGCAGTCCTTGCACGAACAAGAAGTGACTCCAGTGTCACAAGCCTCCACAGCAAGCTCGTGGACAGACTCCACAATTGCAGAAACGCAAGACTCCAGAGCGCAGTCCTTGCACGAACAAGAAGTGACTCCAGTGTCACAAGCCTCCACAGAGAGCTTGTGGACAGCCTCCACGATAGAAGAAACGCTTGACTCCGATGCGCAGTCCTTGCAGGAACAAGACCATGAGGGTCTAGCAACCTCTCCTGACCAACCAGTGGCAGACGATGCAAGTCTGCCATGCTCACGTGAACAGCGCGAAGGCTATGACAGCCTACCATGCTCCACTGCACAGCAGCATGACCATGACGGTCTCTCATGCTACAATGAAGGGCACAGCGCTGATGACTGTTCAAGCCCAACTGAAGACAAGCCAAAGGAATCTCATCTTCCAAGCCCGAAGGAAAAAGGTTCATGCGCTGACCTTCAGAATCATTGTAGCCAACCAGAGATTAATAATGCTGCACGGTCACAGAAGGATACTGAGGATTTGCTAAAGAAATTACCTGTATGTTTAACCACACTAACCCCAGTGATTAAGCAGTTATGTATGGGGAGTATAATGTGGGCAATTGAGAACAGTAAAAGAGAGACTGTGACCATGCCAGTCCCAGCAAAATCAGACCCAGAGACCATGAAGGAATGTACATTAGACAAAGATACATATGAGGTACCTGAGAAGAAAAGTGAAACGGAATGTTCTTTGGAAAATAGTACAATGTCGATAGAAACATTGGATCCTATATTCGAGACCATACATATGGGAGAATTTGGGGGTAATAAACAAGGTTCTGCAATGTCTGGGGGAAGATTTAAAATTCCAAAGAAGAAAAGCCCAAATAAAGGACAACGGCAAGACAATGACAGTCCACCGACATGGTGTGCACCACCAGATGAAAACTCTGGCAATTTACCCAACCCTAGTGAACAGCAAGCTGCTAATGAGGATCTATCCACGGGATGTGAGACGAGTGACGACAGCATCCCACTTCCCATGCAAAAGGTGCAAGGTGACAGACCTCGCCTAGTGCGTACCGAGGCACTCGACGATCACGGTGGGACCACTGACAACTGCGGTGGCGGCGCACCGCTTCCACCCTCGATGGCTCGAGCCTCGCCACTGGTCGGTGCATTCCTGCATGTTCCGACTCCAGAACTGCAGCTTCAGGGAATCTCGGCTGCCTCCAGTGAACCTGTTGGGACTCCGGACAGGGAGCATCGACGGAAGGCAGACCGGACTCCAGATGGGGAGCAGCCAAGCGCTGACTCTGATTCGTGCACGCCAGACCTTGCTCCGGACGGGCGGTGTCGCGGCCTCGGTGATGGCACGCTCAGGGTGACGGCGGATGCCACGGCGACAGGGAATGGATCGCGTGGCAGTCCCACTGGGTCAGCAGTGGCGACCAGCACCGGCGGTCCAAGACGGACACACCAATTCGCGCCATCGCCAGACGTTGATGCGAGCAACAATCTCTCTCCAAGGCGACATGCTTCGACGTTTCTCTGCGGAGTCGCCCTTCCGGCACAGCAGGTGGCCGGTACCAGCGTGCACGGTCTCGGCCAACTTCCACATCTGGCACAGTCATCGCCTTGCATGATATTAGTGATGGTGCTTCTTCGATGGCAACGACCCATCGGCTACAAGATGCCGTCCACCACAAACATAAAAAGAAAAAAGACTCCACCTTGTTCCTGGCATGCAGGGCGGATGGATTGGGGCGTAGGCGCAATCAGCGAGCTTTGCGCCGCCTTCCACGTTCGCAACTGAACCGTACGCACACGCTGGATCCTCCACTGGTTCCCAAGGATGACTTCGTGGAGATGCCATGGATCATGCCCCTTCCATCGCCACCCGTGACCAGGCCACAGCAGCTAAAATCCTCCCCATGCAGAAGCTAAGGCTGTTTCTGGGACCTTGCCACTTGTCAAATCCAGGGCAAACTTTATTGAAGCAGACAAGTATTTTCTCCCTTTTGAGTTGGCATGCCAGTCGAAATGTCCCCGCATAGTCAGCACATCATCTGACTGTTTACAGAAATTAATTGATAGAATTATAGAGACAATATGTGGTTGTTCTCAAGGACCACAAACCGACGAAGGTGTTCAGTTGCAGATAATTAAGGCCTTACTAACTACAGTAACATCTCAGCACATAGAAATACACGAAGGAACTGTGTTACAGGCTGTTAGAACGCGCTACAATATACACCTGGCCAGCAAAAAAAAACTTGGTAAACCAAACCACAGCCAAGGCAACACTAACAAAGATGTTGAATGTTATATTTGCACGAATGAAAAACCAAGCACTGCACGAAGTATAACAAATGGAAAAGTAGGGACTTCGGCAACAGCATCACCTCCAACAGTCCAAGGTGAACCAGTGTGAACCCAAATCTCCACAGCTGAACCGGCTTGAGGACCAGCCTATTCTTGAGGCGGTCACCCATTAGACTGGACTTATAACGCTGTTCATACGTTCAAAAAGTCAAACACTTCTGTATTATAACCTGTTGTTGTTTATCGTTCCAGATATCGTCTGACCGGACCACTGTTCAAGTTGTTTTTTTTTCTCGCATTCATGTTTTGTTATGGTACAACCTTGTTAGTGTGACGCACCCGACATCGCCCCATGTAAATAGTTACGTCATATACACACGCTGTACACAACACACACACACACTCTTAGATGCACTCACGACACGATCATATTTATAACCACGTAGGCACATATCTTTGTAAAAAGGGGGATGTCATGATATTCAAACACACACATCATGATGGACACACCAACAGACAAATCAGAACACACAACATCACAACCAATCACAGAAAGATATAAAAGCACAAACACGACACCTGGTGGTCAGTATTAGCTGGAGACAAGGACAAGGACAGACCTGCTACACGACACACTCAGGGAGACAGCACGTGCTGAGTATCCAGAACGAACTGTATACAAGAGTTAAAATAAAATAGAGTTGTACCACATACAACTGTGTTGGCTCATCTGTGCACCAGAGCACCCAACACCACACCCCCAAATCGGGGACCACACCGAGGCCCCCACCTCCCCCCTGTGACGTCTCCATTGCCCCCAAATTTTGAGGGTAGCCGCCACCACCGGGCCCGTGGTGTACCTCATTGGAGGAAGCGGCAGCGGCGCCGTCACCAGCGCCTCCAGGCTCGTGCCCACACAGGACGCCATCTCCAGTCTCTTCCATGCCACCTCATCCCCCTCCATCACCCACTTATGCACCATCGCCACGTTGGCGGCCCAATAATACCCACAGAGGTTAGGCAGCACCAATCCCCCCTATCCCTGCACCACTCCAGGAACACCCTTCTCACCCTCGGGGTCTTCTGCGCCCACTCAAACTCCATAATGCTCTCGTTAACCCGCCTGAAGAAGGCCTTAGGGATCAGGATGGGGAGGCATTGGAACAGGAACAAAAACCTCGGGAGCACCGTCATTTTAACTGACTGCACCCTACCCGCCAGGGAGAGTGGCAGCACGTCCCACCTCTTAAACTCCTCCTCCACCTGCTCCACCAGTCTCGTGAAGTTAAGCTTATGCAGGGCCCCCCAGCTCCTAGCCACCTGGACCCCCAGGTACCTGAAACTCCTCTCCGCCCTTTTTAGCGGGAGCTCACCCTCTCCTGGTCCCTGGGGTGCACTACAAACAACTCGCTCTTCCCCATATTAAGCTTGTACCCGGAGAAATCTCCAAACTCCCTAAGGATCCACATCACCTCCGGCATTCCCCTCACCGGGTCCGCCACATGTAGCAGCAAATCATCCGCATAGAGCGACACCCCACCCCGCACCAGCCCCCTCCAGTTCCTCGACTCCTTCAACGCCATGGCCAGGGGTTCAATCACCAGTACAAAGAGCAGGGGGGACAGGGGACACCCCTGCCTCGTCCCCCGGTGTAGCCGGACATACTCTGACCTCCTTCTGTTTGCGGCCACACTCGCCACCGGGGCCTCATATAGCAGCCTCACCCACCTGACGAATCCTTCCCCGAACCCAAACCTTTTCAACACCTCCCACAGGTACCCCCACTCCACCCTATCAAAGGCCTTCTCCGCATCCATCGTCACCACTATCTCCGCCTCCCCTTCCATCGCCGGCATCATTATAACATTCAAGAGCCTCCGTACATTGGTATTCAACTGCCTCCCTTTCACAAACCCCGTCTGATCCTCGTGTATGACCTGCGGCACACAGTCCTTTATCCTCATGGCCAAAATCTTTGCCAGCAACTTTACGTCTACATTTAAGAGTGAGATCGGCCTGTATGACCCACACTAGGGGATCCTTGTCCCGCGTCAGGATCAGGGAAATCAGTGCTCTAGACATCGCGGGAGCAGAGCCCCCCCTTCCCTTGCCTCGTTAAAGGTCCTTACCAACAGAGGGCCCAGCAGGTCTGCTTACTTCTTGTAAAATTCAACCGGGAACCCATCCGGCCCGGGTGCCTTCCCCGCCTGCATGTTCCCTATCCCTTTGACCAACTCCTCCAACCCAACCGGAGCCCCCAACCCCGCCACTTGCCCCTCCCCCACCCTTGGAAACCCCAGCCGGTCCAGGAAGCGACCCATCCCTCCCTCTTCCAGTGGGGGCTCAGACCGGTACAGTTCCTCGTAGAAGTACCTGAAGACCCCATTGATACCCACTGCACTTTGCACCGTATTTCCTCCTCCATCCCGAACTCCCCCGATCTCCCTAGCTGCCTCTCGCTTCCGAAGCTGGTGCGCCAGCATCCGGCTCGCCTTTTCTCCGTATTCATCTACCGCCCCTTGCGCCTTCCTCCACTGTGCCTCCGCCTTCCTGGTGGTCAACAAATCGAACTCAGCCTGGAGGCTACACCGCTCCCTAAGCAATCCCTCCTCCGGGGCCTCCGCGTACCTCCTTTCCACCCTCACCATCTCCCCCACCAACCTCTCCCTCTCTCTCCTCTCCCCCCTCTCCTTGTGTGCCCTAATGGAGATCAGCTCTCCTCTGACCACCGCCTTCATCGCCTCCCAGACCACCCCTACTTGCACCTCCCCATTGTCATTCGCCTCCAGGTACCTCTCTATACACCTCCGGTCCCGCCCGCTCACCTCCTCGTCCGCCAGCAACCCCACCTCTAGGCGCCACAGCGGGCACTGGTCCCTCTCCTCCCCCAACTCGAGGTCCACCCAGTGCGGAGCATGATCAGAAATGGCTATCGCCAAGTACTCCGTATCCTCCACCCTCAGAATCAGCGCCCTGCTCATGACAAAAAAGTCAATCCGGGAGTAGGCCTTGTGGACATGGGAGAAGAATGAAAATTCCCTGGCACCCGGCCTCGCAAACCTCCATGGATCCACCCCTTTCATCTGGTCCATGAACCCCCTCAGCACCTTGGCCGCTGCCGGCCTCCTGCCCGTCCTAGACCTACAGCGATCCAATGTCGGATCCAGCACCGTGTTGAAATCCCCCCACCCCCCCCCCCCCACCCCCCCTCCCCCCCCCCCCACCATTATCAGACCCCCTGTCTCCAGGTCCGGAATCCGGCCCAGCATACACCGCATGAACCCCGCATCGTCCCAATTCGGGGCATATACATTGACCAACACCACCCGTTCCCCTGCAGCTTGCCACTTACCATCACATACCTATCGCCACTGTCTGCCACAATGCTCGACGTCTGAACGACACTCTCTTCCCCACCCCCCGAGTTTTTGCATCCAAACCCGAATGAAACATCTACCCTACCCACCCCTTTCTCAACCTTACCTGATCCGCCAGCCTCACGTGCGTCTCCTGAAGCATGGCCACATCCGCCTTCAGCCCCTTCAGGTGCGCGAACACCCGGGCCCGCTTGACCGGCCCATTCAGTCCCCTTACATTCCAGGTTATCAGCCTGATCAGGGGGCTACCCACCCCCCTCCCCCGCCGACTAGCCATATCCCTTCCTAGGCCAGCCACGTGCCCGCGACCCCCGCATGGCCCGTTCCCCACAGCGGCAGACCCCCGCCTCGATCTCCTCGATTCCAGCTCCCCCTTGGCCATTTCAGCAGCAACCCGGTCCCCCCCCAGCTCGGTCCCCACCTAGCTGCATTGCTCCCCCCATTGCACTCCCGTAAGTCAGCTGACTCCTGCTGACCCCGGCCACTCCCCCGACCCTCCCCCAGTGTGGAACTCCCCCCCCCCCCCCCCCCCCCCCCCAACCACCAGCGGGATCACATCCATTCCACTCCCAGCACGGGAGAAAAAGCCCGCGCTTCCCAGCTCCGGCCCCACCCCTTCAGCCCTAAACGCGGGGAAAAAAACCGCGCTTTCCACTCGCCCAGCCCCACCTCCCCTGGCGCAGCTCCCTTTCCAGGCCCGGTCCCACTACCCCCAACTCAGGCCTCTTCCCCCCCCCCCCCCCCCACCCCCCGTGGGGCCCCATCTCCCCTACCGACCATCAACCCCCCAAGCAGTTCACCTACCCCCCAGCGGACCTAATTAAAACAATGCCCAATCAACCCCCAAAAAACAAGGAACCCCCCCCCCCTCGAAACACAACCCAACAATCCCCAATCATCCCTCCACCACGACCCCTCATCCCCGACCCTGAGTCTGAGTCCAGTTTTTTGGCCTGAACAAAGGCCCACGAGGAGTCCACCTCCGGGGACTCGAAATAATGGTGTCGACCCTTATAGGTGACCCACAGACCCGCCGGCTACAGCATACCAAACTTCACCCCCTTCCTGTGCAGCACTGCCTTCGCCCGGTTGTAGCCGGCCCTCTTCTTCGCCACCTCCGCACTCCAATCCTGGTAGATCTGGACCTCCGCGTTCTCCCACCTGCTGCTCCGCTCCTTCTTGGCCCACCTTAACACACACTCTCATTCAGCAAACCGGTGGAACCGCACCAGCACCGCCCGCGGCGGCTCGCTGGGCTTGGGCCTCCTCGCCAGCACTCGGTGGGCCCCCTCCAGCTCCAAGGGCCCCTGAAAGGCCCCCGCTCCCATCAGCGAGTTCAGCATGGTGACCACGCAGGCCCCCACGTCCGATCCCTCCGGGAGACCCAGGATCCGCCTCGACCGGTTCTCCATCTCCTCGAACCTCGCCTGCCATTTCTTGTGGAGCGCCTCGTGCGCCTCCACCTTCACCGCCAGGCCCAGGATCTCGGCCTCGTTCCCCGAGACCTTCTGCCGGACCTCCCGGATCGCCGCCCCTTGGGCCGTCTGGGTCGCCAGCAGCTTATTGATTGAAGCCTTCATTGGCTCCAGCAGCTCCGCCTTCAGTTCCTTCAAACACCGCTGGAGAAGCTCCTGCTGCTCTTGCGCCCACTGCCTCCACGCTGCCTGGTCTCCGCCCGCCGCCTTCTTGGACCTCCTCCCTCGCACCTTTCTTTGCTTCAATGCCACTTTTTAAATCGCCCCACTCCTGGTCCAATCCAGATCGGGGGATGTTGCTGTCCCCTTCCCACACCGGGAAACGTCAAATAAGCGCCGTTACGGGCCCTAAAAAGAGCCCAAAAGTCCGTTTTTAGCGGGAGCTGCCGAATGTGCGACTTAGCTCCGCATAGCTGCAACCGGAAGTCCTTAAACTTTCCTTTTAACATCCCTAAGACATTAAAAAAAACTTTTAACAGAAGCACATCAGATTCACTACTTTTAACAGATTCATCACTGAGAACAGTTATCACTCTGAATTCACCAAATGACCTAGAGATCGTCTTTACATGGCAGCGTTTTGTAAGGGCCACGAAGAATGCAGCACGAGTTTTAAGGGTACAAAGTAATAACATTTATTTACAATAACATATATATATATAACAGCAGCAGCAACTTCCCTTGCTGCACACTCCTTCCTGCTGGTTCCTAAACTGGCCAGCTTTATTTATACTTGGAGTTTACTAATGGTTTCTCCGCCCCCCTCATTGGGGAAGCTCATACTCCCACAGGATTGTGGGATTGTCATTAGTCCCCAGCCAATGGTAAGTAGGCAGGTTATAACATCCCTCCCCCCCAAAGTCCAAGGAATCCACCGAAGACCCTGGCGAAGGGCAGCACGGTAGCATTGTGGATAGCACAATTGCTTCACAGCTCCAGGGTCCCAGGTTCGATTCCGGCTTGGGTCACTGTCTGTGCGGAGTTTGCACATCCTCCCCGTGTGTGCGTGGGTTTCCTCCGGGTGCTCCGGTTTCCTCCCACAGTCCAAAGATGTGCAGGTTAGGTAGATTGGCCATGATAAATTGCCCTTAGTGTCCAAGTGAGTTCAAGACACAATCCAGAGGCTTGTAACCTAGCACTGCAGTGTGCAGCACTGAGGGCGGACTGCTCGATCAGAGGTGTGCCACCTTTTGGGTGCCCTCTGTCTGCCCTCTTGGGTGGACATAAAGGGTTCGACGATACTATTTGAAGGAGAGTTCTTGGTGCCCTGCCCAATATTTATCTCTCAACCAATGACTTAAAACAAACAAATGACCTGCCGCTTACTTCATTGCTATTTCTGGGATCTTGCTGTGCGCAGTTTGGCTGCCCTGTTTCCAACTTCATTGTGTCCTGAGGTTGTGAAAAAATTGCTGTACGAATGCAAGTTATTTCTGATAGTCGATTGGTAAACTGTCCTTGTCTGTAGTACGATCCCAGACCCTACTCCAACAGTGGCTCGGATACTGGACCAAAACCCCAATATTTTAGTTTATTTGTAAGACTGTGCGGAAAGAATGATTTGCTCCAGGTGTGATTGCATGAAGAAATAAGGATTAGGTATTTTTAAAACAAAACTTTATTGGGAATACGATATTAAACTCTTTAACTTCACACCCAAAAAGGACAGCTTGAAATTATCCGTTAAACACTACTACTCAATTCCCCACTAAAAAACAAGAAAAAAAACATACAACTCTCAATCCTTCTTAAAATCAGCAGGGCATAGAGAAATACATGCTTCACAGAATAGATTTGGCTCCTGTTCGAACCCCTTTAGACTCTGGCTGAATATCTTCAAAAAGCCGGTTCACCTGCCGTGTTTCAGCCTCTTCCTTGTTTTCGAGCAAGACTGCTATGCTTTAAATATTATTACTCTTTTTCGAATTGTCCTACTGTGAGAGAATTGTAGACTCCGTGTCAGACAGGCCAGACTTCAACTCCTCTCCAAAGCTTTTCCAAAATGCCTTTACATCCCTTAGCTCCACCCAACAATGACATCATCTTCCCGAGCTGCAAAACAACTTGGCTGTGCAGGCCGAAAGCACATTAACTCCCCAGAGACTTTCTCCAGTCTGACCACGGTGCATTAGCCCCATCGAAAAACCACATTTACCTGGTCAATTTCACCTTCTGGTTCCTAAAAGCTCCCAGGTCCTGCAAAACAAAATCCTTTTTAAAAGCATGACGAATGCAGTCAAACACGCTTTTAACCCTTAAATTTCCCCAATACTTAGAAGCTAATATTCCGAAAATCCTCCGTTTGTCACAGTCTGGCCCTGAGAACAAGGAGATCGTAAGATCATTCCCAGTCTGTGTTGTGCCCGGGACAGAGAAGGGAACATAACTGGCCAGAGCATTTTTCCGTTCAGTAAAAGAAATAACCCATAGTTTTCACTCCTGATCTCTCCTCCAGTGATCATCATTGGAAAGATGCAACGTGTAGACATCCGTTTGCCTGTGATACAGTCTGACTCATTAGATATGGCAAAGCTCCAGTTGCAGATTCAGCAATTTGAACATGAAAAAGAATTAAAGCAACTTGAACATGACAAAGAATTAAAGCGGCTTGAATATGCAATGGTAGAAAAAGAAAGAGATAGAGATAGAGGGGAAAAAGAAAAGGAGAGAGAAGAAAGAAACAAAGAAAGAGATAGAGAGGAAAGGGAAAAAGAGAGAGAGTTTGAACTTTGGAAAATGGCTCTGAAACATGAAAATCAGTTAAAATTGGCAGACGCAAAGGGACACGTACAGTTGGAGGAGATGGATGAGGATAATGAGACAGAGTGTCATAGTCGAAGACGTGGGGATCTATTTAAATATGTCCAAGCATTGCCAAGGTTTGACGAGAAGGAGGTAGAAGCCTTTTTCATTTCATTTGAGAAGGTAGCTAAACAAATGCAATGGCCACAGGACAAGTGGGTATTACTGATTCAAACAAAGCTGGTAGGTAGAGCTAGTGAAGTGTTTGCATCACTACCGGAGGAGGTATCTGGAACGTATGAGGAGGTGAAGAAATCAATCTTAAGTGCATACGAGCTAGTGCCTGAAGCTTACGGACAAAGGTTTAGAAATTTAAGGAAATAATTTGGTCAAACATACATGGAGTTTGAAAGGCTCAAACAGAGGAATTTTGATAGGTGGATAAGAGCTTTGAAAATAGACCAAACGTATGAAGCTCTCAGAGAAATTATACTTCTGGAGGAGTTTAAAAATGCAATTCCTGATGTAGCGAGAACTCATGTGGAAGAACAGAGGGTTAAAACTGCGAGATTAGCAGCGGAAATGGCAGATGATTATGAATTAGTTCATAAATCAAAGATTGGTTTCCAACATCAGTTTCAGCCGGTGAGGGATAGAAACTGGGGACATGAGAAATACTCAAGTGGTAAAGGTAAAGGTGATCTGATGGGAGACAATAAAGAGAGTGTACCTCAGATTAAAAAAGAAATCCAGGAGGGTGGAAAAGAAATGAAAAGTTTCCGATGTTTTCACTGTAATAAACTAGGCCATGTAAAGTCAGTGTTGGTGGTTGAAGAAAAGCACTGGAAAGGCTGATGTGGTAAAACAGGATAAGACGGTGGGATTTGTTAGAGTGGTAAAGGAAAGCCCAAGGGAAGCGAAGTAGGTGCAAACGATTGTATAGCCTGTTCAAGAAGTAATTGTAAAGAAGGTGCCAGATGTCTTTAAGGAATTTACTTGTGTGAGTAAAGTTTACTCATGTGTATCAGGAGCAGCAGGTAAACAAGTCACAATTTCAAGACATACAGGGGCTAGTCAATCTTTAATGGTAAGAACAGAGGAATTATGTAGTTTGGGAAGAATGTTGCCAGAAAAGGTGGTGATATGTGGAATTCAGGGTGAGAGGAGTGGCATTCCATTACATAAGGTAAGATTGGAAAGTCCAGTGAAGAGTGGTGAAGTGGCAGTAGGAGTAATCGATAAACGATCTTCTCCAGGAATACAGTTTATCTTGGGTAATGATATAGCTGGATCGCGGGTGGGAGTGATGCCTAATTTGGTTGATAAGCCAGTGGAAAATCAGTCAACTGAAGTGTTGAAGGACGAATATCCTGGGATATTTCCGTATTGTGTCGTAACAAGGTCGCAAAGTCACAGGTTAAGACAAGAGGTGAAATCAAAGAGTGAAGATGAAGTTGAAGTGCAATTATCAGAAACGATTTTTGATCAGATTGTTGAAAAAGAACAAGAACAGGTGGAGGATGAGGCGGATATTTTTAGTTCAGGAAAATTGGCAGAATTACAACAGAAAGATGTAAAAATAAAACGGATATATCAGAAAGCATATACAGAAGAGGAATCTGAGAATATACCAGAGTGTTATTACCGTAAAAGTGATGTCTTGATGAGAAAATGGAGGCCTGTACCTATGCAGGCGGATGAAAAGTGGGCAGAAGTTCATCAAGTAGTATTGCCGGTAGGGTATAGAAAGGGGGTGTTGTGAGTTGCACATGAGGTATCAAAGGGAGGTCATTTGGGAATCAGGAAAACTCAAGCTAAAATCCAGAAACATTTTTATTGGCCTGGACTACATAAAGATGTAGTTAAATTTTTGTTAATCCTGTCACACATGTCAAGTGATAGGGAAACCTCAAGCAGTAATAAAACCAGCACCCTTAATACCCATTCCAGCATTTGAGGAGCCTTTTACAAGGGTCCTAATCGATTGTGTAGGACCGCTTCCTAAAACAAAAAGTGGGAATTATACCTTTTGACTATAATGAATGTGTCTACTAGGTTTCCAGAGGCCATTCCAGTACGTAATATTACACCTAAAAGGATTATGGAGGAGTTACTTCAATTCTTTACTAGATATGGACTACCCACAGAAATTCAATCGGATCAAGGATCAAATTTTACTTCAAAGTTATTCCAAGAAATTATGGATAGTTTAGGAATAAAACAATTTAAATCAACTGTGTACCATCCAGAATCGCAGGGAGCGTTAGAAAGGTGGCATCAGACATTAAAGACAATGTTGAGGGTGTATTGAAAAGATTATCCAGAGGATTGGGATAAAGGAATCCCATTCGTATTGTTTGCAATTAGGGATGCACCTAATGAGTCTACCAAATTTAGTCCTTTTGAACTAATTTTTGGTCATGAGGTTACAGGACCACTTAAATTGATTGAGGACAAATTGGTGGGTGAGAAATCGGAAATTACACGATTGGATTACGTGTCAAATTTTAGGGAACGATTAAATCGAGCATGTGAATTGGCTAGACAACATTTGAAAGTTGCACAAAATGTGATGAAACAGGTAGCGGACAAGAAATCCAAAGTTCGTAGTTTTGCCAGTAGGGATAAAGTTTTAGTGTTGTTACCAGTGGTAGGTGAGCCTTTAAAAGCTAGGTTTTGTGGACCGTATCAGATTGAAAGGAAATTAAGTGAGGTGAATTATGTGGTAAAAACACCAGATAGAAGGAAGACTCACCAAGTGTGTCATGTGAAAATGCTTAAAAGGTACTTTGAAAGGGAAGGAGAGAAAAAGGAGGTTTTAATGATTCTAACTCAAAGTGACGAACCAAATCCAGATAACTGTGAATTTGACATACCTCAAATTAAATTGGAAAATGAGGATGTTCTTAAAAATTGGGATGAATTGTTAAGTTACCTTCCAGAGGAAAAACAAACTGACCTGAAAGAGTTATTAATATCACATGGGCAAGTTTGTAGAGATAAATTGGGAAGTACTAAAATGGCTATACATGATGTAGATGTGGGAAAGGCTGTTCCTATCAAACAACATCCATACAGACTTAACCCTTTAAAATTGGCACAGGTTAACAGAGAGATTGAGAGTATGCTTAAAAATGGCATAATTGAAGTGAAGTGAGTTGCAGCTAATGGAGCTCACCCATAGTGATGGTACCTAAATCAGATGGTCCCCACGGTTGTGTGTGGACTACAGAAAGGAGAATGCAGTTACAAGAACGGACTCTTACCCTATCCTATGTTTGAAGGATTACATTGAGAAAGTGGGACAATCTGCTTTTATTTCCAACTTCCAGATATGGAAAGAACATTTTAAACATCGTATGGAGTTCTTCGATCGACTTCAGGCGGCGGGTTTGCTGATGAACCTCGCTGAAAGTGAATTTGGAGAAGCCCGAATCACTTTCCTTGAGGAGTTTCCGATACCCTCAAGACGAAGGGAAATAATGCAATTTCTTAGCATGAGTGGATTTGATCGAACCTTTGTGCAAAAGATTTGTGGCGTGATTACTCCACTGATGGACTTGCTAAAGAAACGTCAAAAATTTCAAGGGACAGCGGACTTTCAACAGGCATTGACTGCCTGAAAGCTGTGATCACCAATGTTCCTGTATTGGAGAATTGCAAGGGCTCTGTGGTCAGATTGAACTAAAGTATCTGATTCTAAAGAGAAATGCTGAGGAGTAGAGAAATGGATGGATCGTGCAGAGATTTTGTTCAAAGAGACTGTCAATCGAGAAGGATTTTGGTTGGAGGAAGAAGAACAAAGAAAAATGGACTATATCATTATACCTGTTTGCATGTGTTATTTTTTTTTTAACAAAAAGGTATATTTACTGTGTACATTTCTTTTTGGATGGTGCAAAAGTGAAAAATGAAACCATCTTGAAGTTGATGGTTTATTTATTTTTTCTTGGGGGGGAGGTGTCATGTGAGAGTACCTTTAAAACATGGATGTTTAAGCAATGTACCTTTAAGAAAAGTGATGTCAGAGAATGGGTGGGGCTGAGCTCAGGTCAGCCATTTTGGAAGTTTAGCTTTGCAGTTGCAGTTTTGAAAAGAGCTGGGTGTGTGTCTGTGTTTTGCAGTGAGCTGGATCTCTGCCATGAAAGACTATCTCTGGATCATTTGGGTGATTTAAAGTAAAGCCTTTAACCTGATGTGATTTTGTGTAAAGGTGTTAAGTCTCTTGGAGGTTTGAAGGAACATTTTAAGGAATTATTTACTGTTGCAATATTTTCTGAGTTATCTTTGAAGTAAGGGGTGTTAAGAGATCCAATGTTTATTTAAGATGTTAAGTTGGGTTCATGGAATAAACAGTGTTTTGTGTTCAAAAACCCACATGTCCATAATTGTAATGCTACACCTAGGAAAAAAGTCATATGCTAGGAAAAGCAACAAATCCATTAAAGGGAGAGGTTGGTTGTATTCCATGATACATTTTGGGGTTCTGAAAACGCCTCGCCCATAACAATATTTTTTTTAATGTATTCATGGGATGTGGGCATCGCTGGCTGGGCCAGTGTTTATTGCCCATCTCTAATTGACCTTGACTAGATGGCGGTCAACCATCTTCTTGAACTGCTGTAGTCCCTGTGGAGTAGCTACACCCACGGTGCCATTATATACATATAGTGCTATTTATTTTTGACTTCCAGTGATGTTAGTTAAATAATATGTTATATGTGCTATTTTCTTCTGCCTCAGACATTTCGCATTGCATTGAATGGTCAACCAAGTCCCACTCAACCAGAGGTGACATTAACTCCTCCCATTGCAAAATGGGCAGTCACTGGGGAGGAGTCTGTCCCAGGATCAGCAGCACCCGGTGCTCCAAACTCTGCACTCACTGGGCTGGTGAAAACCAACTCAAATCCTCTGGGATCCCCAGAGAGGCTTCATACCAGGTTAGACTTATTTTTTAGAAAATATTTAATTGAGGCATTTAGAATTTTAATATTTTAAACAACAAAGATCCAAGACACATAAAACCCCCACAATAACATACCCACCTCCCCTCAGCCCTAGACCCTAACGATCCATACATTAGATTCCCTGCCCTTATTCCCAGGTTAGACTTTATTAAATCGAGTACATTTTAAAAAAAAAGTTTTTTTATTAAGGTTTTGCAGAATTTTTCATAATAAAACAGCAGTAACAATAATAACAAAACAAACTAGAGTGAACATTAACATAGTGCAAAAAGAGAATATACAATAACAATTAAATAGACATTACCCCACGCGACTCAGTCTTGAGTACATAATTGATATGTGCATCTACATGAACATTATTCATAACATCACAGTGCCTTTAATGTTAAACACAGTGTCTTTTAAGCAAACCCTTAAAAAATAGACTATTCAAACAAAGGGTTGAGATAATCTGGGTTGCACTGCCCCTGTATGGGTATGGAATCAATTGCAATGTTTAAAGGGAAGACGATTACTTGCCAAAGTGACTTGCATTTACATGGGGTGTTCATTGTAGTGAAGCCCCAGGCACTTCATCGGGGTATTATTGAACAAGGTTTGACAAAAAGCCACATGAGATAAATGACTCTGGTTTTGCACCAATAATATTGATCAGCACTCACCATTATTGTGAAGCAAATTGCTCAGCAACCCATGGAGTCTGCACATGTGCAGTTAAAAACAAAAATCTGGAAGTTGCTGTCAAATTTGCTCTGCTCTTCCATACGTTCCGCCACACCGGCACCTCACTGTTATTAGAATCTGTGAACTAGCTCTACTTACCCACTCAACATGCCAGAAAGGTATGATTGCTGAATTCATTTGTAATGATTTTTTGTGGTGTGATGATGTTTAAATGCTGCCATTCCCCGAATGGCTTATTTCTGTGCTGCATCATTCTATGATTCTTTGCTTGCTGCAGCGGTTGAGTCAGAGTCTCACTTTCTCTTGTAAATTTATTCATAAGTCTCTATTTTCTAAGCTGACATTTCAACATCTTGACTTTTACAGAAATAAGTTCAAGGAGACCTCACTTCCCCATTCTATTTGCTTTGCGTCAGTGGAAAGAAATAAACGTTCAGGTTAAGCAGCCCGAAACCTCACAATCCATCATCTAGTTAGAAAGTGATGCCTTGGGAAGATAAAATTATCTTTGGGCTGCAGGTTTTCGTTCACCTTCCACCATGCCACGGATGTGTTCAGCACAATGCGTACTGGCATGGCATCCAAAGCTCCAATCTGTCCCGCAGCTTCTGATCACCTTGCTCACATAAAATGGTGCACCCTGCTTCATAATTACAGCTTGGGTAAACGCAACACATTTGACTGCGGCTACAGAGAACCAAATGCAAGGCCCCATTCAAGAGTCAAAGTGCCACTCGAGCTACAGTGGAGCCACACTGGGCCTTTTGGCCATCATCAAATGCAGCATGCGAATACTATGTTTGCTGTGGGAATGTGTTATTAATAGTATGTTAATTATATTGCTGCTATTTTTAAGCGGGTTTAGCTCAGTTGGCTCGACAGCTAGATCGTGACGCAGAGTGAGGCTAACAGCACAGGTTCAATTCCCGTACCGGCTGAGGTTATTCATGAAGGCTCCGCCTTCTCAACCTGGCCCTCGCCTGAGGTGTGGTGATCCTCGGGTTAAATCACCACCAGTCAGCTCTCCCCCTCAAAGAGGAAAGCAGCCTATGGTCATCTGGGACTATGGCGACTTTACTTACTTATTTTTTAGATACACAGGGGAAGGGCATTAATTACCTTGAACACTGTAAGAACCCCCCATGAGGCCCACAGGGGTTCCCTGATTGATCTCCCGTTGGGAGTCGTGGAATCTGAGCTTCCCCACTAGTGGGCGGAGGCCGAGAGCCTGGGCAGGGACCGGCATGTTGCTTTTACCCCAATGGGACTGTGCTATGTAAATAGTTCGCTGCCCTGGGCAGACTTTATATGACCTTGATTAAAACCTACATTCACCTTGCTGCTTGGCTTCCTGGGTCTTCAAAATAAACACATATCAATAGGGAACACTGGGGGTGTGAGGGGCGACGAGACTGAACAAAGTCAATAAATACTCTCATTACGAAAAAATGTGTCTTGGGCATTTGACTTCACCGACCAGCTTGGATTCCTGTGCGCCTAGCTTCTGTCTCTCAGCCTCCTGTTCCTTTTGAAGTGCTTCTGTTTCGTGCTTAATTTGTTTAATAAGAACTGTAATTTGATAAGCTTCCTGTGGTGTAGGCTGGCCATTTCCATTCATCTAAAGGCTTTCAATGGGTCAGTCCATCCTTGATTTTACTTTATTTTTTATTAAAGTTACCTTTGTGAAATTGATAGTTTAATTTAAAGGGGTAAGTCATGGCAGGAAAATGCAAAGTCATGGCGTACTCTTCCTGCTCTACGTGAGAAACCGAGAAAGTTTCCAGTGCCCAGGGCCAGCATGTGTAGGAAGTGGCTCCAGATTCAGCTCCTGGAAGCCCGGGTTTCGGAGTCGGAGCAGCAGCTGGGGACACTGTGGAGCATCCGCGAGGTGGAGAGAATCATGTATAGCACTTACAGGGGTGTAGTCACACCGCAGGCTTGAGTCCACAGGCAGAAAGCAAATGGGTAAGCACCAAGCAGAGCAAGAGGACTAGTCAGTCAGAGGAAAACAAGGACACGAACAAAAGACAGAAAGGGGAAAACGAAAAGTGATAGGCAGAGAAACAACGGACCAGATTCAAATTTGGGCCACAGTGAAAAATTGTGCGAACGGGAAATATAACGTGAGAAAGATGTGGGGCTGGGTACTCCGGTCGCCGACCACGAACCGTGTTCGGCGACGGGCCGGAGAATCCAAGTTTCCGACGAAAACGGGGGAGGTCTCCGCTTTTGCGATCCGTCGCCCCCTCCAAAGCTGCCAACTCTCTGAGTACGCCAAGCCACCTACCGCCGACCTCAGGACATTGCCTGAGGCCCACCCCCCGATGCTCCGACCGGCCGAGTTCCCGACGGCATAGGTCTCTCATGGTCTCGCCCATCAGGAACTCGGCGTGGTGGCTGCGGACTCAGTCCAGCGCCGCCACAGTCAGGGGTGGGTCGATCCCCAGGCAGAGTGGGGGGAGGACATTGGGGGGTGGTCCAGGGCATGCGAGCCAGCTGAAGGGAGGGGACTATTCCGCGAGACGGGTCCGCGAGCGGTCACTGCCATGTAGCATGGCACGGACACGGCTGCGGACGATCGGAAAAGGAGGGAGGGGCGACACCACCCAGAGTACGCCTTGGTGGTCTCAAACATGCCCCTGGTATGTTTTAATATCATGGGGCAACATGTAAAGAGTTAAACAGTACGGTTGTGGGAACCGATTATTGGGAGGCCAATGGTAATTTGCCTCATATCTGTATATTTATTTCCTTTGTATTCATACCTGTCTATTTTCATACCTTTAAAAAAAAAAGTATGGCGGGTGGATAGGGTGGAAACTGTCAAAGAGTGAAAAATGCAGATTTCTGGCTAATATATCCAATGCATGATGGGATGCTTGGCCAGAATTATAATGACCCCACAAAACTACTGACAAGAATAAGAAACAACCTGTTTGAAAAATATATTTTCAGTATCAGTTGAACATAGATTGACATCTGAAACACAGACCTTGTGCAAAGCGCTTTGACCTGGTGAAAGTGAGTATGCAGCCAGGAATGAAGCAGAACCCTTAATTGTGTTAACCCTGTCTTTAGTCATATCAATGGGACAAAAAAAAACCAGACATTTGGTGATCACAAATTGTCACATTCGGATAGAAAGCCTATTGCGCTCCTTACACATTGTAGTTTTGCTTCTTAATTCAGTCTGTTTCTGTAGAGTTACACCATAAGCACATTTTACCGCTTTACTCCAGTATAGAGCAGAATACCCACTGAACTGCAGGCACACAAACTAACCGTTGATGAGGTGCAGTCTCCCCTTGTGCAAGTAAAAATGAAACTAACTGTGGAAGTTAAACTTATATTTTATCGTCGGAATCTTATTCGGAGTCGGGGTTTCGAAAGGACCCTCTGCCTCTGGGACCCTCTGCCCCTGGGAACCTCTGCCCCTGGGACCTTCTGCTCCAGGCATCTGGGGACCCTCTGCTCCTGGGATTCGCTGCTCCTAGCATCTGGAGACCCTCTGTTCCTGGGACCCGCAGCTACTGGCATCAGGCGGCCTACTGCTCCTGGTGTCCGGGCAACCTCTGCTCCAGGGACCCGTGTCACCTGGTGTCTGGGGACACTCTGCTACTCGGAACCGCTGCTCCGGGCTTCCGGGGACCCGCTGCTCCTGGGACCCGCTACTCCAGGCTTCCGGGGACCCGCTGCTCCTGGGACCCGCTGTTCCTGGCGTCCGGGGACCCTCTGCTCCTGGGACCCGCTGCTCTTGGCATCCGGGGACCCTTTGCTCCTGGGACCCACTGCTCTTGGTGTCCAGGGTCCCTTTGCTCCTGGGCCCTGCTGTTCCTTGCTTCCGGGTGTCGTGTTATTCATCTTGGGGTAACGCAGACTGCAACTGGATGCAGTTGTACTTGAAAGTGGACTCCAAACTTTGATGTCAGTTCAATGAGCTTTATTGAACTTGTTAAGCAGTGCACACAGTTCGCTGAGGGTTGACACTCTACTATTCTAAGTGTGCTTACTATAACTAACTAGACCAGACTAGCTCTGAGCCATGTGCAGAAGGTGCTAACTGATATATACACCCTGACTGTTACTACAGTTGTCACCAGTGGAAAGAGGCAGAGTGTTGATGCCTCGTGTGTTTTATAGTGGGAGACCACCTTCTAGTGTTCTGCCAGGTGATTGGTTGTGTTCTGTCCTGTGTGTTGATTGGCTGTACTGGGTGTCTGTCACTGCCTGTCTGTATCTCATTACGTGCATGAGTGCATATCATGACACTGGGGACCTTCTGCTCCTGGGCCCCGCTGCTCCTGGCGTCCGGGGACCCTCTGATCCTGGGCCCCGCTGTTCCTGGTGTCCGGGGACCCTCTGCTCCTGGGCCCCGCTGCTCCTGGCATCCGGGGACCCTCTGCTCCTGGGACCCGCTGCTCTTGGGGTCCGGGGACCCTCTGCTCCTGGGCCCCGCTGTTCCTGGCGTCCGGGGACCCTCTGAACCTGGGACCCGCTGTTCCTGGCGTCTGGGGACCCTCTGCTCCTGGGACCCGCTGCTCTTGACGTCCGGGGACCCTCTGATCCTGGGCCCCGCTGTCCTGGCATCCGGGGACCCTCTGATCCTGGGACCCACTGTTCCTGGCATCCGGGGACCCTCTGAACCGAGGACCCGCTGTTCCTGGTGTCCGGGGACACTGTGCTCCTGGGACCCGCTGCTCTTGGCGTCGGGGAACCCTCTGCTCCTGGGCCCCGCTGTCCTGGATCCTGCTGTTCGTGCCACCCGGGGACCCTCTGCTCCTGGGTCCCGTTACTCCTGGCGTCTGGGACCCTCTGCTCCCGGAACCCGCTGCTCCCGGCATCTGGGGACCCTCTGCTCCTGGGACCCACTGCTCCCGGCATCTGGGGACCCTCTGCTCCTGGGACCCGCTGCTCCCGGCATCTGGGGACCCTCTGCTCCTGGGTGCCGCTACTCCTGGCGTCCGGGACCCTCTGCTCCTGGAACCCGCTGCTCCCGGGATCTGGGGACCCTCTGCTCCTGGGACCCGCTGCTCCCGGCATCTGGGGACCCTCTGCTCCTGGGACCCGCTGCTCCCGGGACCCGCTGCTCCTCGCGTCCGGGGACCCTCTGATCCTGGGTCCGGCTGTTCCTGGTGTCCGGGGACCCTCTGATCCTGGGACCTGGAGTCTAGGGACACTCTGCTCCGGGCTCCCACTTTCCTGACTTCCGGGAACCCTCTGCACCTGGGACACGCTACTGCTGCTGCCCGGAGACCCTCTGCTCCAGGGATCCGTAACTACTGCCGCCTGGGGCCCACTGCTCCAGGGATCCGTAACTACTG
This sequence comes from Scyliorhinus torazame, assembly GCF_047496885.1. Lineage (NCBI taxonomy): Eukaryota > Metazoa > Chordata > Chondrichthyes > Carcharhiniformes > Scyliorhinidae > Scyliorhinus > Scyliorhinus torazame. Next base: position 33,870,428 of record NC_092714.1, read on the forward strand.
CCGCCCGGGGCCCTCTGCTCCTGGCTTCCGGGGACCCTCTGCTCCTGGGACCCGCAGCTCCGGCCGCCTGAGGCCCTCTGCTCCTGGGATCCATAACTACTGCCGCCCGGGGCCCTGTGCTCCTGCTGCTCCTGGCTTCCAGGGAACCTCTGCTCCGGGACCCACAGCTCCTGCCGCCCGGGGCCCTCTGCTCCTGGGTCCTGCTGCTCTTGACGTCCGGGGACACCCTGCTCCTGGGAGCCGCTGCTCCTGCCGACCGGGAACCCTCTGCTCCTGGTCCCTCTGATCCAGGGGCCCTCTGCTCCTGGTCCCTCTGATCCAGGGGCCCTCTGAACCTGGTCCCTATGATCCAGGGGCCCTCTGAACCTGGTCCCTATTATCCAGGGGCCCTCTGAACCTGGTCCCTATGATCCAGGGGCCCTCTGAACCTGGTCCCTATGATCCAGGGGCCCTCTGAACCTGGTCCCTATGATCCAGGGGCCCTCTGAACCTGGTCCCTATGATCCAGGGGCCCTCTGAACCTGGTCCCTATGATCCAGGGGCCCTCTGCTCCTGGTCCTTCTGAACCTGGTCCCTATGATCCAGGGGCCCTCTGAACCTGGTCCCTATCATCCAGGGGCCCTCCCTCTGCTCCTGGGCCCTATCATCCAGGGGCCCTCCCTCTGCCCCTGGGCCCTATCATCCAGGGGCCCTCCCTCTGCTCCTGGGCCCTATCATCCAGGGGCCTTCTGCACCTGCTAGCTATGATTCAGGGTCTCTGCTTCTGGTGCCGATGATCCAGGGGCTCTCTGCCCCTGGCCAGCTGGTCCCTATGATCCAGGTGCCCTCTGCTCCTGGTCCCTATGTTCATGGCGCCCTCTGCTCCTGGGGCGCCTGCCCCTATGATCCTGGGAACCTCTGCCCCTGGCCTCCTGGTCCCCATGATCCAGGGGCCCTCTGCTCCTGGTCCCTATGATCCAGGGGCCACATGCTCCCGCCTCCTGGTCCCCATGATGCAGGGCCCTCTGCTCCTGGTCCCCATGATCCAGGGGCCCTCTGCTCCTGGTCCCCATGATCCAGGGGCCCTCTGCTCCTGGACCCCATGATCCAGGGGCCCTCTGCTCCTGGACCCCATGATCCAGGGGCCCTCTGCTCCTGGACCCCATGATCCAGGGGCCCTCTGCTCCTGGACCCTATGATCCAGGGGCCCTCTGCTCTTGGTCCCCATGATCCAGGGGCCCTCTGCTCCTGGACCCCATGATCCAGGGGCCCTCTGCTCCTGGACCCCATGATCCAGGGGCCCTCTGCTCCTGGACCCTATGATCCAGGGGCCCTCTGCTCCTGGACCCTATGATCCAGGGGCCCTCTGCTCCTGGTCCCTATGATTCTGGTCCCTATGATCCAGGGGCCCTCTGCTCCTGGTCCCTATGATCCAGGGGCCCTCTGCTCCTGGTCCCTATCATCCAGGTGCCCTCCCTCTGCTCCTGGTCGCTATCATCCAGGGGCCCGCTGCTCCTGCTAGCTATGATCCAGGGTCTCTGCTCCTGGTCCCGATGATCCAGGGGCCCGCTGCCCCGGGCCTGCTAGTACCTATGATCCAGGGGCCCTCTGCTCCTGTTCCCTATGTTCAAGGTGCCCTCTGCCCCTGGTCCCTATATTCCTGGGGCACCTGCCGCTATGATCCTGGGACCATTTGCTCTTGTCCTCCTGGTCCCCATTATCCAGAGGCTCTCTGCTCCTAGACTCCATTATCCAGGGGTCCTCTGTCTCTGGCCTCCTGGTCCTTATGATCTAGGGGCCCTCTGATCCTGATGATCCAAGGGCCCTCTGCCGCTGGCCCCTGTGATTGAGGTGACCTCTGCGCTGGCCTCATCGTCCCTATGATCCAGGGGCCCGCTGCCTCTGAGCTTCCTGGTCCCCATGTTCCAGGGGCCCTCTGCCGCTGGCCTCCAGGTCCATGATCCAGGGGCTCTCTGCACCTGGCCTCCTGGTCCCTGTGATCCAGGGACCCTCTGCTCCTGACCTCCTGATCCTTATGATCCAGGGGCCCTCTGCTCCTGATCCCAATGATCCAGGGGCCCTCTGCTTCTGGCATCCTGGTCCCAATCATCCAGGACCTCTCTTTCCCCGGCCTCCTGGTCCCTATGATCCTGGCACTCGCTGCTCCTAGCCTCCAGGTTCCTTTTATCCTGGGGCGCTCTGCTCCTGGTCCCTCGGATCCTGGGCCCTCTGCTCCTGGCCTGGTCCCTCTGCTCCTGGCTTTGGTCCCTTTGATCTTGTCACCGTCGGCTCCTGGGGTCCTCTGCTCCTGGCTCCCATGATCCTGGGGCCCTCTACCCCTGGCCTTCAGGCCCCTATGATCCTGGGACCCTCTGCCCCTGGTCTCGTTATCCTTGGACCCTCTGTTCTTGGCCTCCTGGTCCCCATTACCCTGGGACCCTCTGCTCCTGGCCCCTATGATCCTGGGTCCCTCTGCTACTGGCCCCTACGATCCTTGTACCCTCTGCTCATGGTCCCTATTATCCTGGGACCCTCTGCTCCTGGTCCCTATTAGCTGGGGACCCTCTGCTCCTGGCCCCCATTACCTGGAACCCTCTGCTCCTGGCCTCCTATTATCCTGGGACCCTCAGCTCATAGCCCCCATTACCCTGGAACCCTCTGCTCCTGGCCCTTATTATCCTAGGACCCTCTGCTTCTGGCCTCCTTGTCTTTATTATCCAGGGACACAGTTTGGAGGGGTGTTGCTTCTGGTGGCTATATTAAAATATCCTCTGACATCTAGTGCCCTCACAAATTATTTCTAATCTTATTGTGGGGGTTAAATAATCGGTGATTGGTTCCTGCCAACATAGAACATACAGTGCAGAAGGCCATTCGGTCCATCGAGTCTGCACCGACCCATTTAAGCCCTCACTTCCACCCTATCCCCATCTAACCTTTTTGGACACTAAGGGCAATTTAGCATGGCCAATCCACCTAGCCAAGGTGCAGACAGGTCTTGTATCCGAGAAAAGGATGTCACAATGTGTTATTGATGCCTCTGCAATGGTGGGGGCTGAGGCGGAGTATGGCGCAAAGACTTTATCCTGAATTTTTGTGGGCAGTGCGTCCAATCGCCATGTGGTAAGGCGTTACTAACATGTTTTCATGGCCTTTTCCTCCTCCTCCCTCTGTATATCTGCAGATACATATGGAAGCACCAAGTTTAGTGATTAGACTGAACCAACTGTGTTATTCTTCTCCAGTCTCTTCTGTAGTTATGTACACTGGGCCATTTTTGCATACCAATACTGATGTTTTGTTGGCTTGCTTGTTAAAATGGAAAAACCTTCTTAAAAAAATATATGTAACCATTTTCAGTTTACTAAACAGCAAGTATTGGTGGTCTTGTGGTGCCAGTCAGAAGCTCCAGGTTGACGTGCCACCCCAGGTCAAAGGTGCTTTTGTAATGTAGCCACACAAATCAGTGTAAGAATGGAAAAGGTCCTTGGTCAGCCACACAATGGATAAAACTTGGAGGCACCACCATCAATATTCTTAGCTCTCGACTACAATGTGCATGCTGTCACACACCACTCCAGGGGATCAAGTTGTTGTAACAAACCATCACCACAGAATCAACTCTCATGATGCCTCTGTGGCTCAGTTGTTGCACTCTCAGCATCAGAAGGATGTGGACTCTAACTCCACTACTGTGAACACCAAGTCTATGCTAACTCTTTAATCCAGCACTGAAGTGTGCTGCATTTGGGATTAGATGTTCACATGAACATCGATATCTCATGTCAGTACTCAACAAGGGGCAGAGCAGAGGATCCCCTTAATATTGTGCCTTGCATTTATTCCTCAATCAGCATCAAAACAGAGATTGATCTATTTAGCCATTACCTCCTGGCTGTTTGTGCATCTACAGTCCTGTGTTTGTCCACATCACATCACTGCTCAAGTACCGGGTCCTATCAATGCCTACGATCAAGCCAGTTCTGCACCATCACGACAACACATTGAGAAATAAGAAATACCAAAAATTAAATGCCTCCGGTTGACAACTGTATGTTCAACTCCAATATTACAACATTCTCACCCTCGGTCCCCAAAAATGGTTAAATAATTAAACTACAACCATTGTAAAAATGGAAATTTAATGAGCAAGACAAAAGTATAAAACATTTAAATACATCCTTTTAATGGGAAATTTCTGGTTTACAAATATTCGAATACATTCATAAAAAGCTTCCATAATTCTCATTGAATCTGCACAAAATATCACAATTATCTTTCATATACTGTATTTGAGGCAACCAAATGTATCGCACACAATTTCCCGAAGTAATAATCTTTATTAGTGTCACAAGTAGGCTTACATTAACACTACAATGAAGTTACTGTGAAAATCCCCTAGTCGCCACACTCCGGCGCCTGTTCGGGTACACAGAGGGAGAATTCAGAATGTCCAATTCACCTAACAAGCTTTTTTTTTGGGGGGGGGGGGGGGGAAAGACAACTTGTGGGAGGAAACCGGAGCACCCGGAGGAAACCCACGCAGACACGGGGAGAACGTGCAAACTCTGCACAGTGACCCAAGCAGGAATCCAGTCCGGGACCCTGGCACTGTGAAGCAACAGTGCTACCCACCGTGCTACCCATAACAGTTTGAGGATACCATTAATACTAGCCTGTTGCATTTTCTTTATCAAGAGCTTTGCCAATCATTTTCTCTTTCAGGAAGATGAACTACAGATAACAGATCAACAGACAACAAAAGAGAAAAAGACATTCAAAGCATCTTGTGACATAGGTTACTTCGAAAGAACAGACACGAAATGGAGAAAATTAGATTGAGAGAGCTATGCCACGCATCTGTTCATGGCACTGTTCTGTCAAAATACCTAGAGAACTATCGAGCCTGTACTTACCAATATTTAATATATATTCCTCAGCAACTTATATAAATTTTTAAATAAAACTTAAAAGCTATTGTTTGCTCCCAAAATCTATTTTTTTTTTCCCCAATGGAAGAGTGGGGCAACAATAAGTTAGACCAAATAGCCTCCATTATTTTTTCATTTGTTAAAACCAATTAAAACTTTACTGAATTATAGCTGCATTTGTTTTCCATAAAAACTTGATTTGTTTTGAAATTAAAGTTTCTCCCAAAATTCAAATACGTTGTCATGTACCGAGTGTTTTTACAGCAATCAATAAATACTATTTTGTACAAACAGAAATTACTTCAAGAAAGTTAATTTCTAGCATAAAATGAAACAATAATGTTTTAGACTATTCAGAGATGAATTTGCATTTAAAATTAACCAGTTTGATTCATTGGTTTTCTAAGCCATAAAAAGCTAAATGTAATTTTACATGTACTTTGATCTTTGAATATTAATTCAAATTATTGCTATTGGTTAGCGGAAACAAAATACATCAGTCAGCATGGAGCCAGAAAGGGAGCACCTTTTGAAGAGAGGGGAACTACCTCCAAGTTCTTTTTGGACTTCAAACAGCTGTTGACAAAGTCTTTCCTGAAAAGACTCTTCATCCAGAAGCCATGGGAAAGCAAGGCAGAGCATTGGACTGGATAATAAGGCAGGTTCAAAATCCCCAAAAATTCAGCCAGATGCAGCAAGTAGAGGGAATTAGACTCGGAGGCAGTGCTGAGGGGAGGCTTACTGATGTCACTATTCAAGAGTTCCAACACTTAAAAGATGCCCCAAATAATGAAAGACCGCAGTCGCAAATTTAATTTAATGTAGGCAAAGTTGATGAAGAGCATGGGGTGGTGCTGGAATCTGTCTGAAAGTGAAAATGGAAGTGGGAAATGATAAACGGTAGCCATAGTCAAAGGAAAACAAAAGTCAAGCACTGTGTAAAGGGGCTGTTCATTCATAAGAACCTTCACTAGGTTGGTTCCGGAGTTGAGAGGATTGGCTTATGAGGAGAGACGGAGTAGACTGGGACTGTACTCATTGGAATTTAGAAGAATATTGGGGGGGGGGGGGATCTTATAGAAACATAAAATTATGAAGAGAATAGATAGATTAGAAACGGAGGTTGTTTCCACTGGCAGGTGAAACTGGAACAAGGGGGCATAGCCTCAAAGGGAGAGCAGATTTAGGACCGAGTTGAGGAGGGACTTCTTCACCCAAATAGTTGTAAATCTGTGGAATTGACTGCCCAGTGAAGCAGTTGAGGCTACCTTGTTGAATGGTTTTAAGGCAAAGATGGATAGCTTTTTGAACAGTAAAGGAATTAAGGGTTATGGTGAGCTGAGCCCACAAAAGAAGTGGAGCTGAGCCCACAAAACTCTCAGCCATGGTCATATTGAATGGCGGAGCAGGCTCGAGGCCAGATGGCCTACTCCTAGTTCTTATGTTCTTCACTCCAGACCAATTTTAGCCTTTGAACCGTTGCACATCAACTCACTGGATTGAAAGACAGGTGACAAGAAGCCTTCGGATTTTCAGAAGTTCAGGTGGCATCAATAAACTTGCAACTGTTGGATTTAATCATCCAAAGGAAAACATCCAATAAATGGCGTGTGCACTAACTGCACAACCTGGCTGATGAAAAGGCAGCTTTGCATTCTACTTATTTTCTTTCCCATGCACTCACGCCAGTACACACATCACTGCACAATTTCCTCAACTCGTAACCTAACTTTCCAGTTGCTTGGTTGATTGATGTTCCAGGTGATTGGATATTTGGGGTAATGTTCAAATCCTGGCTGCCCATCTCTCACCTGGAAAATGGGTGGCCAACAGTTGAAGGTTTGTTGGGTGGGTGGAAGCAGGGACTCAACTTGGCTGCCCTGCCGACACCCAATGTTACAGGCAGGCCTGCAAAGCCTTGAAGTTTCAGCACCCTTTTGTCTGGAACGTTTGCTAAATGTTTTTTGGAAGTTTAAGGTACTTGGCCAACTTGCTTGGTCGCTCACTCAAGAGCATCAAGGAGGTTGAACAACCAGGGTTCTTTCCTTTCTGAATCCATGCTGGCTATTGTTCACTAGGTTGGCACACAAGGGATGTCCAAAATGTATTTTGTTTTGTCATATTACAGAAGGTTGATGTAATGTTTGGCTTTCCAATAAGTTAACCAGATGTCTGGAATACAATGCTCAGTTCTGATCGTACCGCATGAAAAAGGTGCATTAATTGGAAAAGGTGTGGAGTACATCAACATGGATCATCCCAAGTTGTAAAGGTGATTAGGAAGGAGGAAATATTAGGTTATGCTCAAACTCTCCAATGTAGAAAGAAAAATAGATTAATAGACGTCGTCACTCAGCGAAGGTTAAGGTAAATCCAGATTAGTACTTTAAAGTCAGTCAGATGAGTGACAAGTAATTCAACTTTGCAAAGTGCAAATTTAAAATGGCAACAGGTAGAAACATCTTCAAAAGGAGGATACATGTTTGAACCGTGCTTCCAGACAAGGTTTCTACGAAAGGGATCAGAATTCTTTTGCTCAATAGACTTTAGCTTTAACTTATTTTTAAAACATTAAAGATGCATTTGAAAGCTGTGGAATCCATGAACGAAACCTTACAATTCTAGTTTTTGGATGTAGCAGCACAGGCATTGAGAGAACAAAATCACAACTTTTGTGCTCAATATTCTCACGTTTTTAAATTAACAGCTTTCTAAAGGTCACGAGCTACTGTAAACATTTTCCGTGTACAAAAAGGGCAGCTAACCAGTGCATAGTTTGCAAATACAAAATGAACCTCTGACACTAGACCTGAATCAGAGTGCAGTTTTGCTCTTAAATTCTTGGGAGGAAATTGTGAATTTATCATTTTAAAATGAGGGAGGTGTCCCACATTCCAGTTCACCATCAGTGGAAGTTATTCGCCAGGAGGCAGCATTTGTATAGAGGTACACTGTAACTGGCAGATAATAAGCATAAAATGCAGCAATAATTACAAGTCAAAAGAAGCCAAGGGCTGAATTTTAGAAGAATGGTACCGTAATGGAGAGCCCTGTGCGGCCTGACTAAGCAAAACCAGTATGCACTTCAATTTCTATATTTATTTACATCAGTTATATTCAATGTCTATAAATAATATTTTGAGCAGAGGCCAGCAGATTCAAAAACCTTAACACAAACTCATTTAACATTTGTAAACATATTTATAATGGGAGACAGTAGAATTGTTCTCAAAACAAACATGTCTATTCAGGAGAGACCGGTACAACTGCAAATAAATCTCAAAATGCATACAATTTACAATATATTGAGAAATGCAAACTAGAACCAGACCAGTCAGCAATTTCTTGATTGCGAGAAACATGCAATGCGTCAATACAATTTACATTTTATTATTTTTTCCTGCTAATATTCTAGAGTTTGTGAAAATTAAGTAAAACAAACACTCAGAAGCCCAAATTATTATAGGTTTCAGGATAATAGTACCTCCAAATCCTTTGAAATGCATTAAATTAGAGACATGGGATTGGCTAACTTTAACTATGCAAAGAAATGGCTTTACATTTTCCCAATTATACTTTCCGTGTTGTGTTATCCTCCATTGCTGGGAGTTTAAAAACATTTATTTAATTTTGGTTGATCAATTTTTCCTTTGTCTCTTCGGTGACAAAATCACACCCTCGGCCATCAGTATATAAAGTCTGCAGCGTGTACTGTGCACAACCAAAATGCGACAAGCCTTTTTTGGCAGCACCTCAGGAACCCATGACCTCAACCGCCTTGAAAGGGCACAGGTACAGGGTGCACGGGAACATTGCCACCTCAAGCTCCCTCCAGCTTTCACATCATCCCAACTTGCACATATATTGTCGCCGTCTGAAACACAAAATCCTGGAACTCCCAGCTGAACAGAAAGGTTGAAGCACCTTCACCACATAGACATCACCATTGAAAAATAAGGGGCTACCCATTAGGAACATAGAGGAGCAGAATTTATTTCTGAGGGTTGAGTGCCTTTTAAACTCTCTTCCTCAATTCGCAGTGGAAGCGGAGTCTTTGAATATTGTTAAGACAGAGGCCAATAGTTTCTTGATATACAAAGGACTGAAGGGGTGGCTGAGAATTGAGGATACAATCAGATCAGTCATGGCTTTATTAAATGGCAGAGCAGGCTAGAGGTGCCGAATTGCCTAGCCCTAATTTCCATGTTCGTATAGACTACAGCAGTACAAGGTGGCCCCACCAGTATTTTCTCAAGGACATATAGGTCTGGGCAAGAAGCACCGTGACATCCACATCCCAGAAAATGGTTTTCACAAAAATGGAGATAACGGCCTACTAGTTGGCTGATAAGCAGCACAGGCAGTAGTCTGGGATCGATGGCGATAGATTGACGGAAAAGGGACCTGGCTGCCCTAGTACACCACTGAAAGCAAGCATGCAGGTACAGCAAGCAGTTAGGAAGGCAAATGGTGTGTTGGCCTTCATTGCGAGAGGACTTGAGTACAGGAGCAACAATGTTTTACTGCAGATGTAAAGGGCCTTAGTGAGACCACACCTGGAGTAGAGTGCAGTTTTGGTCACCTTAGCCAAGAAAGGATATACCTGCCACAGAGGGAGTACTGAGATGGTTCACCAGACAGATTTTTGGGATGGCAAGACTGTCTCGTATGAGGAGAGATTGGGGCTGTATTCACTGGAATTTAGAATCAGAGGGGATCGAATTGAAACATATAAAATTCTGACAGGGATGGACAAACCGGATGCACAAATGTTGTTTCCTCTGGCTAGAGGGCCCAGAACCAGTGGATACCGTCTCAGGATACAGGTTCAGTCATTTAGGACTGAGACGAGGAGACTTCTTCACGCAGAGTGATGAACCTATGGAATTCTTGACACAAGGCTGTGGAGAACAAATCATTGACTATGTTTAAGGAAATAGATATCTAGGGCACAATTCAGCGCCTCAGTTGCGCCCGGCGTGGATCCAGGCGCAACGGGTGAATCGTAAGAGCCTCAAATTGAGCTCCGCGCTGGGCAGCCGAGAAGCACCTCGCTAAACGCGCCCAAAACTGGCTTTAAAATTTGTTCACCAAATTGCGTCCAGTGACTCTAAATGTGTCAAGGGGTATGGGGAGAGTGCTGGAGTATAGCAATGACGGAGCAGGCTCAAAGGGCTGAATGGCCTCCTACTAAAGGTTCCTCTTTTACTTTGAGCATTCGCTTACACCAGACAACAGTGGAGGAGACATGAACTATTTACCATGTTACTAAGTTGTCTGATTGCCCTCTTGCAGGATGTATTGCACAGCAAGGGATAAGAGATTTTAATATGAAAATGAACAAACATGAAAGATTTCATTGTACAGCAGACTTGCTTAAAAAGGCCTAAAGTTACACCATGGCAAAGGAATAATGAAGCAGACAATGAAACAGCCCATGCATGCCCATTGGAGAACAGCAAAGATCAATTCAATGTGACATTGACTTCACAAAAGCCATTTCTGACCACCTTGAACAAAAGAGAACTGTTCTCGACTTTCAGCTGCATTGTTAAAATAGATCCTGATCAGAAACAGAACGCGGTCATTCACATCAACACAATGGCAATAAGAACAGAGCAAATCGGGGAACCGGGGGAAAAGCTGGTGATCTTTTGACCCTTGCGGCTTCTCCGCCACCTGGCAAGTGTGGAAATAAGTACCAATCGCCCAAATGGTGAAAGTACAACATTCAAGAAGCAGATTGCAGAGATGAACGGGCTGTCTTGAGGAAATGTTGAACAGATTGGTCCCAGAAGAACAAGAAGTGGCCATACTGAGACATACAAGGGGGTTCCTGGCAGGGTAGCTACTGAAAGGATGTTTCCCTCATTGTGGAATCTAGAACTAGGGGGCACAATTCTAAAATCAGAAGTGGCACATTTAAGATGTAGGCGAAAAGGAATTTCTTCGAGGGTCCTGGCATCAACTGAGCCTGAAGGAACCTGCATGTGATGAAAGATTCCACTTCTTTTTGAGCATTAACTTACCCCAGAGCAGTGGAGGAGGCATTAGCTATTTTCCAGGTTGAGACAGACAGGTTTTTGATCGAAAAAGATGACAGCAGTCAGGCAGGAACGTGGAGTGGAAACCAAGATCAGATTGGCAGAGCAGCTCACTGTTGCTCCTACTTTACTGCAGCTCTCAACACCCTCCAGGACATGGCCGGTTTCCTAAAGTCTCTCTGCCATTGGATTCAATAACCAACCCCTCCACATCCAGCACGGTGGCCTCAGATGATCTACAGCAGGGGTTTTCAAACTCAGGGTCGCGACCTGCAGGTGGGTCGTGGAGCGATCAGTTGTGGAGTTCCCGATCGCGGGAAGAAGTTCCCAACTGCAGTCCCCGATTGGTTGCAGTGTTTGAGGGGGTGGGCGGCACGAGGCTAGGCTGCGTTCTGGTCACCGCGCGCAGTGTTGTGGGGGGGGGGGGGGGGGGGGGGGGGGGGGAAGAGGATAGATTGACAGGCGTCCACATGGATGCAATGCTAACAGTGATGGCCCCAGCTTGGAGCTCCGCTCTGGTGCTCGTCCTTTGCACGCTGCTTGGCCCGTCCCCCACCACCGATCGGCAGTATGCAGCCTGCAGCTACTTGGTCAATCCGTTCAACGGCCAGCACAACATCCGTTTGCACTCCCACGATGGTAAGCACTGGGCAGGAAGTGGTCTGTGACCGGGGTGAGTACAGTGAGAGGAAGCCATGCTAGGCTTCTCGGAATACTGAATAACCGAGGCCAGTCAACAGGGCTGACATATGTGAACACTGAAAGAAACCTACAGTCATCACTTTGTGTTGACACTCTCTGGAAAGCAGGAAATCAGAGCTTTTGGTGAGAATGGAGCCGGAGGTGACTAGGACGTTTGGATAGTGCAATGCAGTGGAACCAGTAAGAAATAGCGTGACATTGTGTGTGTTTGACAAGTTACCTCATCTCCTCTAAAGTTGTAGTTTGTATAGTAAAAACAAGATTCTACATTTGTTGTACTTTTTTTTATAATTGGTTACATTTCTAAAGAAATAGGAATATATATAAAACAAAGTTTGTGTCTAAATGTAAGGCTGCACATGTTCAACTGAAGTTAATTTAATTTATAGCAATAAAAAGTCATAAATTTGAAAAAATTAGGTATTAGAAGTAAAGTTTCAAAGTTAAAAAAAAGAATGCCGGCCGCGACCGGCCTTTAACTTTGAACAATGAGTCTTTCCGCCAGAGGCAGCGGCAGAGAGGTGGTCACACATCCGGCACGTCAATGCTTGGGCGCAACATCATAGAGGTGAGATTACTCCATTTTGTAGCTGCCAGTAAACAAGCAACAGGACTTTGTGAAGAACTGAAGATGGGCCATTTTGTAATAAGGTAGAGAGGGCCAGAGACACAAACAGAACAGGATCTCATAACTAAATCTGCTTGAGAGAGCTTCTCAGAAGAGTCCATCGTAGGACAAGGCAGTGCTAGTGTGAGCTGTATCCCGAGCTACACGGCCTCTGGTGGACAAACAATTAAGAAGAAATTGAAATCGGGAACAAAGCAGCGAAAAGATTATTTCCTGAGGTATGACGCTAATTGTGCCAATGCAAATCAGGATGCAAAGCCCATGTCTGTTATATGAAGTTTAAAACCCTCAAATCTTCAAAGGCATTCGAAGACTAAGCATGGCGAGTACGAGGACAAATCTCTTGATTTTTTTGAAAGCATGCAGCAAGAACTAAATCATCAGTTGATGTCCTTAGCTGAAATGTAACATTGAATGACAAAGCAAGAGATATCGTGAGGATCAAGCACGCTCATCTGCCACATTAAAGGTAAGAAATAATGGTATGTTGCGAAGGCTGGCCGGCATGGCTCGCTATCGCCAGCTCGTATGTCTCACGAACGATGTGTTGCAACAGTTCCTGGGTTCAGTAGTTGACTATATCCTCACCTGTCAATAGAAGGACAAAAACAACAGTGTTCTGGGAACACCCTTACCTCAAGTTCCCCTCCAAGTCACACACCTATTCTGATGTAGGTACACATGACCACTCCTGGATCAGACCACTCCTGGATCAAAATCCTTGGTTTCCCTATCAAGCACACTGTGGGAGTATTATTACAAGGATGATTGTTCAAAGGGATGACCCATAGCCATCTTCTCAGAGCAACTGGGATGGGTAATTGCAGTCTTGTTAGTGAAATCCACATCCCAAGAGCACAAAGAAACAATTCATTAAAGAAGGTAGAAGCATCCATGTGCATATTGCATATACTGCTTGTACATTAAGAATGTCGGGTATAGGATATCTTTGAATGCACACACTAAGTCAGAGACTGAAAGTGGTGTGATAGTACAACTGTATATTTTCAGAAATGAAATTTTGAATATTACAGAAATGTTCTCTTCAGCGTTATGACTTTATGATACATTTAAATCATTTTTAATTTAAATTTTCTGAGGAACATCAATATGGTACTGAAAACAATGTGTTGACTGAATACAAAGTAGTTCAGTGAAGGTTGGTCCAGAATGCCCATTTGTGTTTAAATAATCCAATTCAATATTCCATCAGCAAAGCAATTGAAAAATAAACTGTAACCATCACAGAGTCAAGTTCTAACTATCCATTTCCAGTTTGATATTAGCAGAAAGCAGTCAGCAAAGACAGCAATATAAAAGTGTTTCTGTATAGCAGGCCTGTGACCTGCTATACAGAAACACAGTGAATGGATCAAGGCATTAAACCACAGTTTAGCTGCATCTAATTCAGATTGGTTATTCTATTTGTATTTTATGTAATTTGTAGGAAGAAATCCATCCTGCCCAGAATGTCCTGTGATAGATTAAGAGGGAATCCACCAATACCCTGCCACAATCAAATGAAGTGACACTGGGTTTTATTTCAATGGACGTCACAGGGAATATAATACCCTGCGCATATATTTTTCTCCAGTCTGTCTTTTACTGATTTCTGGATGCGTACTGGTTTCCACACTCTGGTTGGCCTCTGACACCTCAGCCAAATAGAGGTTACCCATCAATATTCCTGAACAGCAAGCATGGCAGTGGGCATCATAGTAAAGACTGATTCCATCTTCACCAAATTTCCTACATGCAATGAAGGCCCCAGCCAACTTTTTGGTTCTTAATCTAGGTACATTATTGAGGCAGACCGTAGCACCCCATTGCTGCCCGAGTGGAGTACAGTGACTTCAGTATCTGCAAGCTAGGAGGAAAAGAAAAGCTAGGTTTCTCAAACCTAAATCACTAGTCAGAAAGAGGCTGATAAGTACACTCTCATTGAATTAGAAAAGGAACTGGCTCAGATGTGATGCCCTCTGCAACTGAACAGCCTGGTAAAACTGTTGCCTTGCACTTGTTGAATAGCCAAGTAGGTCAAGATTAGAAACTGTAGGGAACAAAGGAACTCCCTGTAGCAGTCTGGAGAGAGAAAAGGGGCAAAAATAAATCAAACAGGCATTTAATAAAGAAGCATGTCCTCACCACAGATTGGAGAATTTCTCCACGTCGAATACGATAATATATTTATAACAATCGAGATGGAATAACTGGAGAAGTGTAATTTGAAGTAAAACAAATGTTGATAAATAAAGGCAACAATGGAGCAGCAAATTTAGCCTTTAGGTGAACACTTGAACAGTTACACCTGATACAGAAATGAGCACTTAGAAAAATGGAACAAAACCAACTTCTCCAGAATACCAAAAATATTAGGGTTGGAAACAAAACAGGGCAATCCTTCAAACTCCCTCTGCACATTTCTCAGTCAAACAATTTGGAAGATCTCTCAACTTTTTTTTTAAACTATAATATATGTACACATACACACCAATCTTCTAGGCCGTGGCTCTTCACTGCCCCACTTTTTTCCAATCACCAGGAAAGGAAATTTAAGTTCTATACCACATAACTACATCTTCTCCAATAGAAAAATAATTTGGGATATATGGAGCCTGCATGAGGGGCAGTGCAAATTCATTTACACGTTAAGAATGGGTTGAAAGCATGATTCTGTGATGCAAACGCTAGCTAATACTATGCAACACATATTTACAGAGAAATTAATGAGATCACAGTAAAACATTAGAACACCATTATTTAACCTAAAGACCAACATGTGCATGAAATCGCTGCCTGCAGGAACATAGACAAAATCTCTTTAGAAAGTCATCGCATTTTTCAGTTTAACAGAAAATTATACCTAATCGACCGAAACAACATAATACTTTCCCATTCTACCGATCCCAATTTGTTTTGGGAAGTGGGGGCAGTCACAATCCTAGCCTCAGAGCAAAAGAACAGGATGAAGTATGTCAAAAAGATCTTTACACACAAAAAGGTCAAGAAATGAACAATATTAGTTTGAATAGCCAAGTAGGTCAAGATTAGAAACTGTAGGGAACAAAGGAACTCCCTGTAGCAGTCTGGAGAGAGAAAAGGGGCAAAAATAAATCAAACAGGCATTTAATAAAGAAGCATGTCCTCACCACAGATTGGAGAATTTCTCCACGTCGAATACGATAATATATTTATAACAATCGAGATGGAATAACTGGAGAAGTGTAATTTGAAGTAAAACAAATGTTGATAAATAAAGGCAACAATGGAGCAGCAAATTTAGCCTTTAGGTGAACACTTGAACAGTTACACCTGATACAGAAATGAGCACTTAGAAAAATGGAACATTAAAATGTTAAAACATTAAAATGGAACATTTTTCTATTGGAGAAGAACTGCTTCTTTCTCAAAAATGTTTGAAACTGCCCCATTATGCTCAGTGAGCCGGCAATACATTGCTGCTTTGCACCATGGCCGGAGTAAACAGACGAGAGGATAGCAACTTTAAAAAAAAAATAATCAACACTTTTGGTCTATTTAAAAAGTATCTGAAATCATCATCACAGAAGTGCATAATTTGCTTACTTGTAAGCTCTGGTTTTATCAAAAGTCTATTTGATATAGTTACATAATCCAATGGATATCTTCACAATAAATCCATGCTATAAAACAGGAGATGGTCTTCATGATGCATTGGCAGATAACACTTGGTCCAAAATCTCATCAACAACATCACTTTCATAGTTAATTTGCGCTAAGTCCAGTTCAGGTATAATATTGACCAGAAGCTGTCCAACCCCAATCCGCAGAGCCCGGAGTTTCACGCTGCAAGACATGAAATGGTCACACAATAACAACTGGGATTTGTTTGACAATGATAGCCGATAAGATTGTCTTTACATGTTTCTTGCACAGATTCCTGTA
Source organism: Scyliorhinus torazame (assembly GCF_047496885.1). Classification (NCBI taxonomy): domain Eukaryota; kingdom Metazoa; phylum Chordata; class Chondrichthyes; order Carcharhiniformes; family Scyliorhinidae; genus Scyliorhinus; species Scyliorhinus torazame. Next base: position 33,886,636 of record NC_092714.1, read on the forward strand.
GAAGGAATGCTTCAACACAAATCTACTGAAAGAATGCTACTGTTAAACTCTTTCGTCTTTAGGGATTTTTCAAAATGGCAAAAACTGCATAACATAGTTTCAGTTTATTTTTAGTGGTACCAAACCAAAAATGTAGTAAATTCCACCAGACACAATTTTAAGAATTGTGTGTATTAAACTCCCCAGTGATTCTAGTGATAATATCAGCCACAATAAAGTTCAGAAGTATGGGAAGATAAGCATGCTTCTATAACCAGAACATTTTCAATACACAAAAAGTTATTTATTTCAACACCTGAGGCTCACAGCAGGCTGAAGTTCTGTCAGTGTTTGGAGGGGTGTAGCAATTCGGGAACGGCTGCACTTTACCTCCTTTCCCTGAAAAATTAGCCTTTCCCTTCAACATTCTGGTCAGTCTTTCGAAGGTCAGGGATGTGGGGAACGCAAACCCGCCGCCACTGATGGCAGGTCCCCCAGTTTAAGAGGAAAGATGAGAATTGCGCTTACTAAACTCGTCCCCATTTTCATTGGGACTGTGTGGTTTCTGACTCCAATAAACCCACGTCTCCACAGCCAAGGCATGGAGAAATCTGGCAGGCCAGGAAGAAATGCTGAAGGAAAACTTACCGTATTCTTTTGCTGCTACTCTTGAAGCACCAAATGCTGCCTGCAAGTAAACTTAGTGTCTAGCAGGGAGGGCAGTGGAACTGAACTCCAGCGAAAGAGCCCCCTGCGTTCAACTTTAGCCTCCTGAGTATTCAGTAAAGCACTTTAACATTTGCAAACTACAATGGGAGCAGCCTCATCTCATCTGTACTACATACAAAGGGCACTGATGTCAATGCCGAGAGGGACATCAGCCAAAAGGGCTACCACTCCCTGAACGTCCAAACCATCTGCATACACTGTAAAAGGTTTGTACATGTCTGTGTCTGCTCCACTGGAAGTTGCCATGATTCTTTTATCATGTCTTTTGGCATGTCACCTACGACTCTCACCAACTTCTGCAGATGCACCATAGAAAGCATTCTTTCTGGTTGTATCACAGCTTGGTATGGATCCTGCTCTGCCCAAGACCGCAGCAAATTACAAAAGGTCGTGAATGCACCCCAATCCATCACGCAAACCGGCCTCCCATCCATCAACTCGGTCTACAATTCCCACTGCCTCGGAAAGGCATCCAGCATAATTAAGGACCCCACGCACCCCGGACATACTCTCTTCCACCCTCTTCCATCAGCAAAAAGACACCAAAGTTTGAGGTCACGTACCAACCAACTTAAGAACAGCTTCTTCCCTGCAGCCATCAGATATTTGAATGGACCTACCTCGTATTAAGTTGATCTTTTCTCTACACCTTGCTATAACTGTAACATTATATTCTGCAGTCTCTCCTTCCTTCCCTATGTACGGTGTGCACTGATTGTACAGCAAGAAACAATACTTTTCACTGTATACTAATACATGTGACAATAATAAATCAAATCAGATACAGGCACAGGCGCAGCAGCAGGCTGAAAAAGCTCACAAGCCACCTGGATGGTACCAAGGCAGGGAGGAACCACAATGGAGAGTGCCTATGAGGATGACGACTATAATGATGAGGAACCATCCCCGAGAGGTGCAAGTAAAAATGGGAAGGCAGAATGTAGTTTGGAAAAATATAAACAGAGTAAAGTAAACATGTAAAAAATATAGGTAAAGGAACATGAGGGAATATCAGAATGCTTTTAAAAGCTTGAAAAATAGCATGCACACAAAAGGTCAAAGTTTGATCAAATTTGAGAAAAAATAGCAGGCATAGGAAAAGATAGTTAAGAAAGTTAGTTTTTAAAATAGACAGGAAAAAGCTGTCAATTATTTTAAGACGCATAACGGTTTTTTGAAACCTTTGAGAAAAAGGGGAACAAGTAATTTTTGGAGACATGGCAAGCTTGAACAATGAGGGCCTTGAGCAAGGTGTTAAACGGCTTAAAGCTAGCACGCATGGCGGAGGAAGTTTAAAAAAATGCAAATGGCTGAAATAGACAAAGATAGACACAGCTTAACGGTTTTTTAGACTTTGAGCAGAATGCACCACGTGTTTTTGAAGTGTATGGCAGTTTTGAAGAGTAGGGCAGAAATCGCGGTTTTAAATGTAACACATCTATTTTGTTAACTATGAGACAATGCTTTGTAATTGACATGCGCTGGAGAGACGCAGAACGTCAGTGGCAAAAGTCAGAGCAGAGGAGAGAGAGAATATAACAGCTCCCTGAAAGCAACCAAATTTAAAATGCTTCATGATTTGTGCAAAGTAGTAAATGTTGATGTTTAAAACAATTTTTCCAAGTTTTTCTCCCCTAATCTCTGCATTGAGAAAAATGAAATGTAAAATTCAGTGTTTCTTCTCAAATATAATCAGTTAGAAAAGTAATTTTGAAAACGATTTTGTAAAATGCCAGTGTTGCCATGTTACTGAACAAAACTATAAATAATTCTTCAAGATTTCTATCAATATTAATATTAATATTCAATATTTCACAGTAACTTCATTGAAGCCTACTTGTGACAATAAGCGATTATTATCACTTCCTGCTGCTGAATCGGAACCCCCACTTTCATGAACACTGAAAGTGGGAAATGGCTTCAAACCAACATAAACTGGGCAGCCTCAAGCCAATAATGTGTTTTACACATGCCGAATATTCCTCCCCATTGAAACTGGGAGTAAAACAGAATGCCAATTGACTGCCCGAGATCAATTTACATCATCCTGATCCCGTCTTCCCCCAGTTATTCCATAATTCCATAGCCGCTGATTTGGCATGAGGCACTGCACTTCCTTCCTGCCTCGCCTTGTTCAGCTTTACTGACTTCCCCTTCTTCATCATCAAATCCCCATCTTTAATTCCCTCTAGTCACGTTCCATCATACACCATAAACACCCAGCCCTTTACTTCAATTTGAAATTGTGCAGGGATTTTTTCTAATTTCAGGCCCATTGTAAAGATTTTAAATAGTTCAATTTTCCCTGCCCCCACAAACTCAAATATTTTACCTGGTACTGTCTGGAAGATTACTCTGTTGTGCTTCAATGGCTTCACGCTTTAAACATTCCACTTCTTTGGAAAGATTTGCACATTTGAACTTGACTGCATCGTTTTCACTTTGTAGCCGGTCAGCCTTTGTTGAGAAGGGAGAGGAGAAAAAAAAAAACTTTGTAAAGGTGCCTTCCAAATGCAACACTACAGCGCTTATTTTTGGAAGAGTGCTAAAGCCTGCACATGCAGTACAGCGGGAAAGTCCCAACATTCGGAGACAGGGAGAGATTGGGAAATCAGACAGGGGGAACAAACAGCACATCCAACTTTCCATCCACAGTACAAGTGAGAGCCCGCACTGTTTAGAGGGCAGTCTGGCAACAAAGCTGAAGCTAAAAAGACATCAAATTCTATGAAACCTTGACGAGAAATTCCAAGCAGGAGTCAGTCCAGATTGTAACAAAAAAGCTAAAATAATTGAAATCAACGCTTTGCTAATTTAATTGCAACAAGTGTCTGCCTCCTTCAAGCACTTACTTGGTGTAATAGAGCTGGAATTACACTTGGTGTAATAGAGCTGGAAGCAGAACCTTCACATGTATCCACCAGACATTCTGAAGAATAAACTACTTCCATTTCCCTACATAGACCACAGTCCCTCTTATGCTTGTTCTGCTGAATTAAACTGGATGCTATGATTACAATTACATTTGTTTGCATTTTGATTATAGCAATAATTCTAGGCTCAATGACAAAGCAACACTCTTCAGTTTCAGTATAGCCGTTAGATGAATGCACATTTACTTATGGCACAAATGGAACCTATGCAATTGTAGGAATTACGTCTGTCTGAATATGTATCATTGTTGCAGCCGGAGGAAATGTCATTTCAACCAAGGTCAGTGCAACATGAATACAAAATGGGCTTACCAATTGAATGGTCGAACTGGACTAGTGCCTAAGAAAGAACTGGATTGAGGCTATTCGAAACTGAGCTTTAAAGAGGAAGTCAGCAAGAAAACGAGATGGAGAGCAAGAAATAAGAGTTTGTGAGTGAGCAAGGTTCATTGTTCACATCCTGTGTCATGCATTCAAATCCAGAATCACGAGGTAAAGAATACTGTTTGAATCCACTCTTCGATCAGTCCTCCAAGTGTGAAACATCAAGAAACATAATTAAGAATCAGTTGAGAACACTGAATCCATTTAGATTGTAAGTACTGGAGACGTCTGCTCCAAGAATTAGCTGCAACCCTAGCCATGCTGCAACAGTACTAGCATCTTCCTAACAGTATGGAAAATTGCCAGCTATGTTCTGCTCCCTAAAAGCAGGATAAGTCCAATCCAGCCTATTACTGCCCCATAAGTGGGCTTTCAATTGTCAAAGTGATGGAGGTGACTGCACCTACTTAGCAATAAACAGCTCACCCAATTTTAAGCTTAGATTCCGACAGGATCATGCAGCTCGAAACAAAGCCTGGACAAAGAGGAGAATTCCAATGGTGAGGTGATAGTGACAGTAAGGCAGCATTTGACATGGCTGTGGCACCTAGGAGCCTTCATAAAATTGAAGTCAATGAGAACCAGGAGGAACTCCACTGACTGGATTAACACCTAGCACAAAGGAAGATAGTTGTGGTTGTTGGAGGTCAATCACAATCAAGTCATCAGCTGAGCTACCACCCCTTCATATTTATGGCATCACCATTGCTGAATGATCCACTGCCAACACTCTGGGAATCACCATTGATGAAAAAATTAACTAGACCAGCTCGGAAAATACCTTGACCACAAGAGTCAAAGGCTGGGTATCGTATGCCAAGTAACTCAACACCTGACTCTCAAAGCCTTTCTACCATCTGCAAGATATAAGTAAGGAATGTGATGGGATGCTCCTCGCTTGCCTGGATGTATATAATAATAATCTTTATTGTCACAAGTAGGCTTACGCTAATATTGCAATGATGTTACTGCGAAAAACCCCTAGTCGGCACATTCCGGCTCCTGTTCTGGTATACTAAGGGAGAATTCAGAATGTCCAAATTACCTAACAGCACGTCTTTCAGGGTTTGTGAGAGTAAACCGGAGCACTCTGAGGAAATCCACGCAGACATGGGGAGAATGTGCAGACTGTCATGTGAGTGCCCCTTTAAGAAATGATTTTGTCTTATCACATGGCTTCAGTGATGTCATTGTGTGGGTGGAACTGGGCTGTGGCTCTGGGAGTTGGTTTTTGCTTTTGATTTTGAGTTGGGAGCTGGCTGTGGCTCTGAGTTTTACTTTCGCTTTGCGTTTGAACTGGTTTTGTACTGCACAGGTTGAAAAAAAGTGTCTCTATCTGCATTTTAAAAGCTGTTTGCAGATTACTTGATAACGTAAAAGAGAGCAACTGTTTTCTGGAAGGAATTCAAACCTGCTGTTTTGGAAAGGAAACAAGAGTATCCATACTAATACTTGAAGACAGCAAGAGTGCCATATGCCTCGCCATGCCTTTAAAAAAGGGCGTTTTTGATTTATGGGATCTTGTTATTAAATTGGGACAGTTAGAGAGGGAATTTACTGTAGCTGAGTGGGGTATTTATGTTTGTAGTTGATAAAAATGCTTACTGTGTGTGTTTATAAAAATGTTATCTAAATCGTATAGACCTTGTTTTATTAAAAGCGCTCAAGACCTCTGTTGAATAACACCTGAAGGACAGGCCCTTGTAACCAAAATTAATAAACAGTTGTAGGTCAGGTGAACTCCATGATATACATTGGAGTTTTCTAAACCCTGGTCCATAACAAGACTCTGCACAGACAGTGACCCAAGCCGGGAATCGAACCTAGGACCCTGGAGCTGTGAAGCAACAGTGCTAGCCACTTGTTCTACCGATATAGATCAAGGAGTTTGATACCATCCAGGACAAAACAATCCAAGCAAGTGGCACCCTGTCCACCACATTACATTCACTCCCTCCAGTCACCAGTGCGCAGGATTGCAGCATGTACCATCCACCAGCCGCACTATAGCAACCTTCTCATAGTACCGCCAAGCCAATCCATCACCTGAAAGGGCAAGGGCAGATGATGCATGGGAACACCACCTGATGCAAGATTCGTGGCATCCTCACTTGGAAATACATTGCTATGCATCCTGACATTACTAATCTAATAGCAGTGGGAGCACCTCCAGCAGCTGCACTCCTGCCCAAGGGTAATGGAGTATGGCCAATAAAATGTTTAAATTTTCAATGATGCCCAGAGCCAATGAACAGATTTAAAAAATTGACAGTTTAGTGTTATTATGTCTCGAGTCTGAGCAGTGCATCAGTGACAAGAAACCGTAAACAAAGAATTAGCACAAGCATCATAAAAGGGAAGGTTACAAGGAGTTGCTCTTGTACCAGATTGCGACATCAAATGCTTTGTCAGAAATGGCTGTTAAATCTGAAACAACCACAATATTTACAGATGCTAATAAACATGGAGGAAAAAAGGTAACGGATGCAAGAAATGAAATGAAATGAACTTAATCGCAATAGATGGATATACAATGTACCAAACAGTGATGTTTCTGCAGTGAAAGTTACTATAAATTAGTAACTAATTTAGTTCTATAGTTCTATAAATTAAAATTTACAAAGAAATCATATTAATATTCACATTCATCTCAAGGAGTAACCACACTGGATGTCCCACGTGCAAAGTGCTCCACCTGATTACAAATATTTGTTATGGACCAAGTGATCAATGCACTAACATTCTTCCCTCATGGTAGTAAAGCTTGCAAACATTTGCCCATTTGTCTCTCTTTGTTACTTACTTCATCCTTGCACTGATCTCGCTCAGACTTGCAGCTCTCTAATTGTCGGAACATACTGTCCAACTGCAGAACTAGCTCATCTTCCTCCTTTTTTGCCAAATGATCATTTTCTTTCAGATTACAAGTGAAACACTCAAACTTTAAGTTCTCCAATGTCTGGCACTGTCGCTTAAATCTTTCCAGTTCCTTTAGTGCCAGGTCAAATCGGGTTGTCTTTTCCTCGTCACCAAGCTTGCAGAAATCCTCCATGGTTTCCGTCTTTCCCCCAATAATAAAGTCAGACTGGGTCCACTGATGGCAGCTCTCTTTTTTGACAGGGCACTGACTTCGCAAATTTTCTAGCTCTTTTTCTATCTGTTCACATTTTGTTTTATAGTGATCCTTCTCTTCGGTCATGGCTTTTAGCAAGCATTTCTGGGTGCTCACTTCCTTGTTATCTGGCAAACTTTGAAGTGTGTCATCGCAGCCCTGCCGACCGTGTTCTTTCTGATCAGTGGTACCAGTGGCAAGGTGCCGTTTTTCAGATGCAGTGCCCTCTTCCTTGACAGAAATCGTTGAGTTCTCAGTTTGTGTACCTGCAGCTTTTCCTTCATTATCGCTGATGAGCACAACATCATTGCAGCCGTCAGTCATATCCATACTCTGTCTGTGCTCACGTTTTACTTTTGACAAGTCAAAAGTTGCAATAGTCCTTGGTGTGCTTTTTTCATCGATAAGGATGACATCGTCATCAAACGACGCATCATTAATGGTCTCCCCGTTCACAGAGCTGCTCAAAGTCACTCCTTCGTCTAATTTTGGCTGTTTTGGATTTGGACTTGCACCCTCATAGTTAAGTATTCGTTTAGAGCTAAAAAAAGACACAAAATGTTAATTTTAATGTGCATAGCAACTGCAGCTGTAAGTAATTTGTAATCACTCACCAGTGTTTGTCGGATACAAGAAATTTTGATGGAAACGTAAATTCTCATTTTCATAAGTATCTACAATTTATATGCACATACTTTATCTAATCCCCCTTCGTATGATTTCTTCAAGTTGTAAGTTATTCTAATTTCCTTCTCTTGTAGCTGTTTAGGTGCTGTTCCACAGCTACCTTTTGTTACCTTGCGTGAGTTTGAACAGCTGTTGTTAATAGGATACAGAACCATTATATCACCGTCTTCCATTTGGTTCAATAAAATTACTGTATTAGCTGGGTTTTACATTTTTGCTCTTTAAAATGGCTAACCTTGTAACTCCTTCCTGGGCACATACCAACTCCAGTCAGGCAAACAGAAAAAGAACTAACGTGCTACTGTTCGGAACTGGGTATTCAGAAATGTGCAACACCAGCTTAGCATAGCAGACAATCCAACCACACTGTTGCACGAAGACAAACTTCTAAATCATGAGATTTTTACATAAAAATCATGAGTTGCTTTTTAAAAAATAAACATAACCCGATCTAGGGTGATGGTTTTTAAACCTTATTGTGCCTTTTTAAATCTCCAACCGGTCAAAATTCTTTACAAAAATTAAATATATTACTGCATTTGAAATGCTTTTGCATGATATTTTCAAAACCTCGGATATCTCCACACATTAGAGAGTCTGGTCTCCCACTACATAGAATGAGAAGACAACATAGCTGTCACAGATTTATTTCCCATTTATTTTACTTTGTCGTTTTCATTTTGATCCATGGATATTTAATGGACATATACCTTCAAGTCAAGCAGAGGAAGGAATTCTAAAGTTGCAAAATAGTACACTGTGCTATTATAGATTTAGCTTTTGAATAGCAGAACTCAGACTTTCTGGCACCCAGGGATCGGAGGGATTCGGTCTGATTGGCTGGTGGACAATGGATAAGCCAAAGGCCATATTCTGCCCGGCGACAGGTGGTGTTTTGGTCCTGCCCGTGTGTGATGGTTAAGAGAACCCATGAAGGGTCAGTCAAGTACTGGGTGCATCGAGAAGCTGAGTGCGTCGTCTCTCTCTTTCTCCAAAAATGCTGCCTGAACTGCCATTTTCCGAACCTGCAGAGAGGTTTTGAGACTTTGATGAATCTACAGTGATAACCATTTGACTGAAAGAATAAACCTCTAACTGAAGGTCTAAATTGAAGAAAGGAAGACATCCGTTTTACTTATTTTTCTTCACACCCCTCTTCCCCTCTGGGTTTGTGTGTAGAGGGTGGGGCGATTTAAAAAGGGGGAGGGTAGGAACTAGATAATAGTTAACCAGTTGTATTTTGTTTATTTACTCAGAGTTGTTATTAATAAAAAATATTAAATTTACAAACCTGGTGACCATAGTTATTGGTCAGGAGTGTGATGGAATACTCTCCACTTGCCATGAGTGCAGCTCAAACAACAAAAGAAGCTCAACACCATCCAGGACAAAGCAGCCCCCTCGATTGCTGCTCCTTCCACAAATATTCAAACTCTCCACCACCAATAAACAATGATAACCGTGTGTACCATCTACAAGATGCACTGCAGTAACTCACCAAGGTTCCTTGGGCAACACATTCCAAACCCACGACCACTACCATCTAGAAGGACAAGAGCAACAGACACCTGGAAACCCCACCACCTGGAAGTTCCCCTTCAAGTCACTCACCATTCCGCCTTGGAAATATAGCACCGTTCCTTTACTGTTGCTGGAGCAAAAGCCTGGAACTCCCTCCCTAACAGCATAGTGTACCTATACCCGAAGGACTGCAGCAGTTCAAGGCGGCAACTAGGGTTGGGCAATAAATGCTGGCTTAACCAGCGACGCCCACATCCCATAAATGAATTTTAAACATCTTGGGCACGGATTTCAAGCGTTGAAGGCCACTCCATTACTGAAAATTCTGCAAAGTTAAGTCAAAGAAATGCACCTCTTATTGTCCCATTCGGGTTCGGGAGAGGTTGACATGGGTCACTGACCCAACCAATTTCCATTATTGCTGATCCACTGCTCACCAGCCATTAGCTCAAGCGATGCACTGAGCACACCACCTTTCAAAACGCAGCAGGCGGGTTGGGCAGTTTGCTCAAGTTACTGTTGCTCCAGCATTGCAATAATGAGAGAGAAGAGATGGGGGGGGGGGGAGAAACGGAAGGAAGGGAGGGACAATAATCATTGCCCAGGGAGGGGCTGAATCGAGGTGATGCCAATTGTCCATCATGGGTCTAACAAAAGGATAAATCTCGGTTCTTGACAAATCTCCAACCAGTACCACAAGTTTGTATATTGGTCACATGTTGCCGGACATAGAAAATAGGAACAGGAGGAGGCTGTTTAGCCTGCTCCGCCATTAGCCTGCTCCGCCATTCATTACGATCATGGTTGATCATCCAAATTAATAACCTGATCCCGGACTTAAACGGCTGCACATAGGACGGCTCCATCTCGGGAATGAAGATATCGGCAATTTAAACCTCGATAACGGGTTGATTTTGATGTACTAAAAGGGCGCAAAAGGTGGAGAACAGTACACTCCCCGGGACTGTTATGCCAGTAGCTTATCGGACCTGGCAGAAAGCACTTCAAATCTCTGCCCAAAAATGTGGAGAGAAATCGAAGCACGGCAAACTCTGACAAAACAACAGCAGAGTGAGAAGGATTGGTTTTAGGTATTTGCAGGTGTGAGACTTCCTGAGAAAATAGGTGCCGGCCTTTCCGCTGCTGCTGCCACAGGGGGGTACAGGATAGAGTAGTTTCCAGGGTGGAAGTAGGTACCTGGGTGGGAGAGGGGGAAGATTTTGGATATTTACCAGGAGCTTTCGGAGGCAGAGGAAACCCCAGTGGAGGAGCTTAAGGGCAAGTGGGAGGACGAGCTAGGAGGGGAGATAAAGACGGGTCGATGGGCGGATGCCCCAAGTAGTGTTAATACCTCCTCATCATGCGTCAGGCTTAGCCTGATACAATTTAAGGTAGTCCACGGGGCACACATGACAGTGGCTAGGATGAGCAAGTTCTTCGGGGTTGAGGATAGCTGTGCAAGTTGCGCGGGAAGCCCAGCAAATCATGTCCACATGTTTTGGGTATGCCCAAAGCTTAGAGGGTTTTGCTAAGGCAATGTCCACGTTGCTAAAGACACGGGCGGTGCAGAGTCCGGAGGTAGCAATCTTTGGAGTGTCGGAAGATCCGGGAGTTCGGGGGGGGAACGAGGCCGAGGTCTTGGCCTTTGGTAACCCGGAGACGGATCTTGTTAATGTGGAGGGACTTGAAGCCCCCGAGTGTAGAGACCTGGGTTAGTGACATGGCTGGGTTTCCCAGTCTCAAGAAAATAAAGTTTGCCTTAAGAGGATCAATGTTAGGGTTCACCTGGAGGTGGCAGCTGTTCGTCGACTTTCTCGGGGAAAATTAAAATGCCAGCCGATGCAGTACTCCAAGGGTGGGTTGTTGTAGTATGGTTGAGGTGGGTGAAGATTGGACTGGGAGGGGGGGGGGGGGGGGAAATGTTTATTTTACCATGTTGATGTCATTGTTTATGTTACTGTTGTAAAAATTTTCAAATACCTCAATAAAATATTAGTTAAAAAAAGGAAGATCATGAAAGTTGTCACTGAAACAAGCTTTGGATAACGGTTCTGAATAAATGTCCCGAACAGAAGAAAAATTGCTTTGTTAATGCAAGTATTGCTTTTGCCTGTTTGTACAAGTGGAACGAGAGCTGCATGATAATGCAAACTGTTATTTAATGGGACTAGTGTGTTAAAATCAAGAAACTGCATGTAATCTATTATTTTTAGGGTTGAAGTTTAAATATTGTCTTCTTTGCTTTTAATAAAGTTTGTTTATAAAACAAACAAGCCCTATTTCTTATATTATCACTCCTGGAACAAACTGATCGTTCCACTCCACATTAAAACTTTAAAACGTTATGGCATCTGGCCCAGTCTCTTAGCCACTGTTTAGAGCTGACCAGGCTTCCATAACAAGGTCCACTGTACAATTATGAAGTGTGCTGCGATTACATCAATAGTATGCAAAAATGGTACCAACCTTAAGCCATTAGAAGGTATTAGTGGAGTTGACAACGATTTGACTTCCATAATTTGAAGATTAGTCAGAGGAGAGGTTGAAGCAGTAGGTAAAGCTGTTTCCAGGCTGGGTGATATGTTCAATGTATTATCTCCATTGACCACCCACTTAGTGAGGCTCTGAGTACTTGAAGTTACTTTTGTGGTTTCAGGAGAATCCAGCTTTCTTGGCAATACGGCCTGAAAGTTCTGCAATATAAAATTGTGTATTCTCAACTTAGCTCCAGGCCATAATTATGACTTAAACAGATAGCTTTTAAATTGACAGGCAAAAAAACCTTAAAACCAATTACTTTCGCATTAATTGTACCCATGCAGGAAATACATCTAGTTACACCAGGTGAAAGGAAGTCTTGAATTCCATCACCACTTTGACAAACAAAGCCAGTGCAGCAAAGTGCCACAATGTTGAAAATTACACCGTTTATTCCTCTAGAGTGTCAACAAGTCAACACAGCAAGCCGATCGTACAAGAATAGATTAGGAATAAGCAGTGTATCCCATATTAAGGATCGATAATCACAGAATTAACCAAGTGAGTCAAGAAATCGGTAACACATGTTTTGCTGAAAAAATATATTTGTCAAAGCTTGTCTTCTTGTAGTCATCAGGACAACAAGAATATCAATTTCAGGAGGAACAATAACTTTATACTATATGTGAAGTGTGTGCAGATTGGTTGGCAAGTGGACACTGATTGGTCGAGATGTTGCCATGTAGAATGCATCAGTTAACTGCCAAGCATCGTTTGAAAATTTAATTATAGGATGCGGCCTTCTCCGGCTAGGCCAGCATTTATTGCCCATCCTTAGTTGCCCTTCAGGTATTGGTGAGCTGCCTTCTTAAACCCCTACATAGTCCACATGTTGCAGGAAGGGAGGTCATTGATGAAGCAGCTGAAGATGGTTGGGCCTACGACACTACATTGAGGAATTCCTGCAGTGATGTCCTGGAGCCGAGATGATTGACCTTCAACCACCACAACCATCTTCCTTTGTACAGATATGACTCCAAACAGTGGAGAGTCTCTTTCCCCCCCCCCCCCCCACCCCTCTCCCTCCCGACTCCCACTGACTCCAGTCTTGCTAGGGCCCTTTGATGCAATACACAATCAAATGCTGCCCTTTTGATTTATCTTTTAATTTAAAGTGCCAAATTCTTTTTTTCCCAACTAAGGAGCAACTTAACGTGGCCAATCCACCTACCCAGCATATCTTTGTGGGGGTGAGTCCCATGCAGACATGGGGAGAATGTGCAAACTCTACATGGACAGTGACCCAGGGCCAGGATCGAACCTAGGTGAGGGAGCCGAGCTAACCACTGCACCACCATGCCGCCCAATCAAATGCTGCCTTGATGTCAAGCTCAGTCATTTTAATAATAATAATCCTTACTGTCATAAGTAGGCTTACATTAACACTGCAATGAAGTTACTGTGAAAAGCCCCTAGTCACCACATACCGGCACCTGTTCGGGTACACTTTAAAAAAAAATTTAGAGTATCCAATTCATTTTTCCAATTAAGGGGCAATTTAGCGTGGCCAATCCACCTACCTGCACATCTTTGGGTTGTGGGGGCAAAACTCACGCAAACACAGGGAGAATCCGCAAACTCCACACAGACAGTGACCCAGAGCCAGAATCAAACCTGGGACCTCGGCGCCGTGAGACAGCAGTGCTAACCACTGTGCCGCAGTGCTGCCCTCTGTTCGGGTACACTGAGGGAGAATTTAGAATGCCCAAATTACCTAACAGCACGTCTTTCGGGACTAGAGGGGAAACCGGAGCACCCGGAGGAAACCCACGCAGACACGTGACTCTTTGTCAAAGCTCATTGTCAAACAGGTTTAACAAAGTCATCCAGACTCGAAACATTATCTTCGTTAATACAAAATTTGTCATATCCTATTTGATGAGCAAAAAAAAAAAAATCAGTAAGTCTGATAGGAGATTCCTTAGACAATGGCTTGTTACTGCATTATAGAATTTGATAAGATTGGTCAGTTGCAGCTAATTCCTCAGGTTGCACGGGAGTCTTGAGCTTAAAGACTAGAAGCACGTAACCGAGCAACAGGCACCAGATGGTCAAAGACTTGATTCCCGTCTGCCTGGAGTTAGTTGATCTTGGCCATGCTGGTGGTCAGGGTACGACAACTTGCTTCAGTGATCCTGGGGAATTAGCCAGAGTTCCTGTATCCGGTTGCTGCTCAGTGACTTTTGGTGGGAAGTGATATGTGCCTATTAGATAATGGCAGGAATCCGTTTGACTGAAATGCTCTTTAGAGACATGGTGCTCAAAAAATGTCTGTTCGTACAAGAATAATGTTTGGGAGAGACACTGGCCACACACGAATTAGTGCGTTGCTGCATGTTAAAGACTCAATAACTGTACCTTATCCTGTAGCTTTTGTTGCAATTTTGCCTGTTCCTGCCGAAGAGCATCAGCTTCCTGAGTATATTTCTGTATGATTTTCTGCAGGTCTGCACTTTGCTGTGAATCAAATAGGCACAAAGAGTCATCTCATTTTTTATTCCCAGCCCCAAGTTATTTTAGCTCCATCCTACTCATTGTTGCTCACATCTTCTTCGCCTTCAGCAAGGTTAACAGTTTCACAGGTTTTATTTTTAACACCTCATCAAGCATATCATCAAGATATGTTTATCAATAAAAGCATGTTAACGGAGGACAGGTACAAGTATCACTAAAGTTAGCCATTGGCAGCCTTGACTGCAAACCAACCGTTTTGTAGTTTTAGGGCGACTTAATGACAGCCACGGGTCTGTACTTGTTGGAGTTTCGAAGGATGAGGCCGGGGGGGATCGTATTGAAATTTACAGGATACTGCGAGGCCTATATTGAGTGCACATGGAACGGGTACTTCCAATAGTAGGAAAAACTAGAACCAGAGGGCACAATCTCAGTCTAAAGGGACCATCCTTTAAAACAGAGATGAGGAGCTGTATGTGTTAATGGTGACTGTATGTGTTAATGGTGACTATGGGTGATTCCTGATTCCTTTTTGTCATTTGTTTATGTTAACATGCTGGCTAATGTCTGGAGTTTGGTGGGAGGATGGGATCGTTGTTATTGATATAGGGATTGACATTACATTTGTTACTGATTTATTGCTGGATGTAAATTTGGGAGCAAATGTGAAAAAGGAGAACAAAAAGTATATATATTTTTTAAAAACTGGTGGGCAGCAAAACCATCTGAACGAGGATATCGACTGCGTTTGTTCTTTAAGTATAATTTTTGTTGCTTAATAAATTGTCCTGACAGCAAAAAAAAAAAAGTGATGAGGAGGAATTTCTTCAGGCAGAGGGTGGTGAATCTGTGGAACTCTATGCCGCAGAAGGCTGTGGAGGCCAAAACGCCGACTGTCTTTAAGACAGAGATAGATAGGTTCTTGATTAATATGGGGATCAGCGGTTATGGGAAGAAGGCAGGAGAATGGGAATGAGAAAAATATCAGCCATGATTGAATGGCGGAGCAGACTCGATGGGTCGAGTGGCCAAATTTTGCTCCCATGTCTTATGGATCTGCTGGGTTACACCGGCTTTTCAGTGCAGTTCACCTGAAATCAAGTGAACTAACAGAAACGATCTAGGAATTTCAAACACCGCAAATCAAATTTGTTTTGAAAATTATCGCACTTGAAAGCTGGCCCCATACAAAAAGCTGGTTGGGGCCACAGACTGAATCAGCATGGCAAGCTTCTGCTAATTGTTCCCTTTTGTGGCACTTCAATGGGGCTCTAAAGATGAAGCATTTCTCTTTTAGGTGCAGAAGGAAGGTCCAGCAACTTCTAAAAATCACTTAAAAAACTACTTGATGGACAACAGTGAAACTGGTAAATTATGCTGGATAGTTTGGAACCATTTAGTTACTCACAAGTGATGATGGGGTTTGACACTTAGGATAAATGCTTACTTCTTGTGACGAACTCATTTCCATTTGCATTAATAAAACTGGATTACGGCATCAAATATTAAGGAATAATTTTTAATGTAAGAGTAAAAACAATTGCATTCTAAAACACCGCACGACAGCACCGATTCCTGGAAGATTTACGTTCACCAGTCTGCACGAGTGAATGAAAACTTGAGAAACAAATTCAATTCAGAAAGCTAGCACAACCGAGTAAAAATTGTGCCCAGTTTGGGCTGATTAGAACTGAAGCGTAAACTCCACCCTTTATCTTCTAAATCTAGTCATAGAAATAATGGCGAATTCTCATAAGACTTCCTGACCATATTCTACAAAGTACTCTGGAAGAATATCCCAAAACATTCCACCCCTGAAAATGTTACCCGATGTTTCTTTTTCTCCTCCTGAAGCTCTTGTTCTTTACGTTTAAGCTGTTCTTCTAAGTATTTCTGTTGAGAGATGGCGGAGATCTGAATTTAGTGTTGAACACAAATCAACAAATCGCCATTTTTATGCATTTCGAGGTTCAGCTTTGGAATTGTGGCACTCTTGACAAAATCGCGATTAAAGCTAAAAAAAAAAAAAATTGAATATTCCAGATTTCCTCTGTAGTCTCTCAAGGGCAGGGCGAAAACAGACAGGAATCAGATTTGCATAATGGGTCCCCATTCATGCCAAGGGACATTTGAAACAGAAACCAGATATTTCTACAAGGAGGAACATGTTACCTCAAACCACTCATGTGCACACACAGATTCAATGGGGAGGGTAGAAAGTGGAGACCTTTATACAGTTGAAAGGCTTTACATTAACAATATTACATTCATTCTCTAACATTAATTTGCACAAAACAGAGAGGACACACGGATGATTTGGTGCCACAATAAGGTATCTTGCCTGTCTGCTGTGATCCCCAGATCGCTGCCGATTCTTCTCGCGGTTCATTTGTTCTCTGGAATAACAAAGCAGTATGTTATATTGGTATGAAAAGTTCTATGAAACTGCCTGGTCACTGGAAAATCATGCACATCTTTTAAGCTATGCACAAATTTTGCAGTTTAAAAATCACCCTGCTGATTTCATCTGTGGGAAGTGCACCCACCTCCAGCTCCTCGGAAACCGCGTTAGGGATTCAGGGTGATTTAGCAGTTTGAATCAGAAATTGGCTGGCTGGAAGACGACAAAGGGTGGTGGTTGATGGGAAATGTTCAGACTGGAGTCCAGTTACTAGTGGTGTACAACAAGGATCTGTTTTGGCTTCCGGTTGCGGCGATGACCAGCTAAGCCGCACGTTTCGGCGGCTCCAGCTCCAACGGACCTTCGGGCTCTTTTAAGAGTCCCAACGGGAAATTTCCGCACGACGAAACCTGGTGTGGGGTGAGTTAATAGGGAGTCCCCCCCCCAACTAAAGAGGAAAATATCGGCGGCGGCGGCTACAGCGCGAGGAATCCTCGACGATAGGGACAGAAAGGAAAAAGAAGCAAGATGGCGGCGGAGAAAGCCCAGGCGACATGGGGGCCCGATCAAGACGAATTTTTAAGACGGTGTGTGGAGCTACTAAAGAAGGAGGTGCTGACCCCGATGCTACAGGCAATTGAGGGGCTTAAGGAGGCACAAAGGACCCAGGAGACAGAGCTCCGCGTGGTGGAGCAGAAGGTGACGGATAATGAGGACGAGATCCTGGGCCTGGCGGTCAAAACACAGACGCACGAGGCGCTCCACAAAAAGTGCATTGAAAGGATTGAGGCCCGAGAAAAGGCACGAAGGAAGAACCTTCGGATTCTGGGTCTCCCTGAGGGAGTGGAAGGAGCGGACTGCGGGGCTTACGTGAGCACGATGCTAAGCTCGCTGATGGGAGCTGAGGCCCCTTCGGGCCCCTTAGAAGTGGAGGGGGCATCGAGGATAGAGGACTGTGTCCTGGGGGTGGTGCACGAAGACCAGACAGGGTTCGTAAAAGGGAGACAACTGAATGTTAACGTGCGACGACTATTAGGGGTGATAATGATGCCCCCAGTGGAGGGGGAGGCAGAGATAGTGGCGGCAATGGACGCAGAGAAGGCATTTGATAGGGTGGAGTGGGAGTATTTATGGGAAGTGTTAAGGAGGTTTGGGAACGGGTTTATTAGCTGGGTTAGACTTCTTTATGGGGCTCCAACGGCAAGCGTAGTTACAGGTCGACATAGATCGGAGTATTTCCGACTATATAGGGGAACAAGACAGGGATGCCCGCTGTCTCCATTGTTGTTCGCGTTGGCAATTGAACCTCTGGCCATGGCGTTGAGAGACTCCAGGAAATGGAGAGGGGTGATTAGAGGGGGAGAAGAACACCGAGTCTCGTTATATGCGGATGACCTATTGTTATACGTGTCGGACCCAGCGGGGGGGGATGATAGAGGTTATGCGAATTTTGAGGGGGTTCGGGGATTTCTCGGGGTATAGGCTAAACATGGGGAAGAGTGAATTATTTGTGATACATCCAGGGGACCAGAGTAGAGAGATAGAAGGCTTGCCTCTAAGGAAAGTGGAAAGAAACTTCCGATACCTGGGGATTCAGATCGCTAGGAGCTGGGGAACCTTGCACAGACTTAATCTGACACGGTTGGTAGAACAAATGGAGGAGGACTTCAAGAGGTGGGACATGCAGCCTCTATCGCTGGCGGGCAGGGTGCAAGCAATTAAGATGATGGTACTTCCGAGGTTCTTATTTGTATTTCAATGTCTCCCTATACTAATCACCAAGACCTTTTTTAATAAAATAGACAGGAGCATCACGAGCTTCGTGTGGGCAGGGAAAGTTCAGAGAGTAAGGAGGGGGGTTCCTTCAGCTTAGTAGGGACAGAGGAGGATTGGCACTACCGAACTTGGGCGATTACTATTGGGCCGCCAATGTGGCAATGATACGTAAATGGATGATGGAGGGTGAGGGAGCGGCGTGGAAAAGACTGGAGAGAAAGTCCTGTAAAGGGACGAGTTTAGAGGCGCTGGTGACGGCGCCGCTACCGATCTCACCTAAAAAGTTTACCACGAACCCGGTGGTGGCGGCAACATTGAATATCTGGGGACAGTGGAGGCGACAGAGAGGGGTGCGGGGAGCCCTGGTGGGGTCCCCAATCAGGAACAACCATAGGTTCGCCCCAGGAAGAATGGATGGAGGATTTCAGAGCTGGTACCAGTTGGGAATTAGGAGGGTGGGAGATTTATTTATAGATGGGACTTTTGCGAGCTTGGGAGCATTGGAGGAAAAGTATAAGTTGCCCCGGGGAAATTTCTTGAGATATATGCAGGTGAGGGCATTTACTAGACAACAGGTGAGGGAATTTCCGTTGCTCCCGACACAGGGGATACAGGACAGGGTGCTTTCAGGGGTGTAGGTCGGAGAGGGCAAGGTGTCAGAGATTTACCGAGAGATGAGGGAAGAGGGGGAGGAGTCGGTGGGCGAACTAAAAGGAAAGTGGGAAGAAGAACTAGGGGAGGAGATAGAGGAGGGTATGTGGGCTGATGCCCTAAGCAGGGTAAATTCCTCTTCCTCATGCGCCAGGCTTAGCCTGATTCAATTTAAGGTGCTACATAGAGCACACATAATGGGAGCAAGATTGAGCAGGTTCTTTGGAGTGGAGGACAAATGTGGGAGGTGTGGCGGGAGCCCGGCAAACCACGCACATATGTTTTGGGCGTGCCCGGCACTGGAAGGGTATTGGAAGGGAGTGACGGGAGTGACCACCCGCGAAATCGCGGGTCAAACCAGGCTGGGGGGGGTTAGCTCTATTTGGAGTTGCGGAAGAGCCGGGAGTGCAGGAGGCGAAAGAGGCCGACGTTGTGGCCTTTGCGTCCCTAGTAGCCCGGCGCAGGATCCTACTCATGTGGAAGGAGGCGAAACCCCCCGGACTGGAGGCCTGGGTAAATGATATGGCGGGGTTCATTAAACTGGAGCAGATAAAGTTTGCCCTGAGAGGATCGGCTCAAGGGTTCACCAGGCGGTGGCAGCCATTTCTCGACTACCTAGGGGAACGTTAGAGGGAAGACAGATGACCAGCAGCAGCAACCCAGGGGGAAGGGGGGGGGGGGTTAGTTTAGTTTAGGTCAAAGATAAAGGGGTTTTGTTACTTGTGTATTGTTAAAAATTTCTGTATTGTTATTGTTGCGTTTGCTTTGTAAGAGGGGAAAAATTGTTGTTTGGGAAAAACTTTTCAATAAAACATATTTAAAAAAAAAAAAAGTGGAGGGGGCTCATCGGGTCCCGGCGAGGAGACCAAAAGCGGGAGAACCACCTAGGGCGACAATCGTGCGATTTCACTGCTTTAATGATAGAGAAGTGGTTCTGAGATGGGCCAAAAAGGTACGGAGTAGTAGATGGGAGAATGCAGTGGTACGGGTGTACCAGGATTGGAGTGCGGAGGTGGCGAGAAGGAGGGAGAGTTTTAATCGAGCCAAGGAGGTGTTACACAAGAAGGTGAAGTTCGGGATGCTGCAGCCGGCGCGACTATGGGTCACGTACCAGGAGAGACATCACTACTTCGAAACGGCGGAAGAAGCATGGACCTTTATTAAAGATGAGAAATTGGATCGGAACTGAGGGACTGATATTACAGGGAAATGTTACTGTCGATGTATATAGAGATGTAAATTGGGAAGGGGGGAGACACTAAGAAATGTGGGCGCCGGTGGGGGGGGGGAAAGAAGAGACATAGGCGGAGGATGAGGAATGGGAGTGGGGTGGGAAAGGGAGCTGCGCCACAAGAGGCGGGTCAGCTACAGAGATGTTCCCGCGCCAGAAAGATAATGGCGGGAAGATAGGCGCAAGGTAGATGGGAGTTCCCCACACGGGGGGGGGTCAAGGAGTGAGCAGGAGAAGCCGGGGTCAGTTGAAGGTTGAAGTCAGCTGACTTGCGGAAGTAATATGGGGGGAGCAATCACGCTAGAGGGGGATCTAGCGGGGGTGGGGGGGGGGGAGATAACAGGGTTGCTGCTGCAGAAATCAAAGAGGAACTGGCTAAAGAAAGGGTGGTCGGGGCTGGAATGCGACAACTGGGGAACGAGTGGGAGTGCGGAATCGGGATGTGGGACTGGCCTAGAGAGGGTGATGGCTAGTCGACACGGGAAGGGGGCAGGTAGCCCCCTAGTGAGGCTGATCACGTGGAACGTGAGAGGCCTAAATGGACCGATTAAAAGGGCCCGAGTGCTCGCGCACTTGAAAGGACTGAGGGCAGACGTGGCTATGCTCCAGGAGACGCACCTGAAGGTGGCGGACCAAGTTAGGTTAAGGAAAGGATGGGTGGGACAGGTGTTCCATTCAGGGCTAGATGCAAAGAATAGAGGGGTGGCCATACTGGTGGGGAAACGGGTATCATTCGAAGCAAGGAGCATTGTAGCAGATAGTGGAGGCAGATATGCAATGGTGAGTGGCAGGCTGGAGGGAATGGAGGTTGTGTTGGTTAACGTATATGCCCCGAATTGGGACGATGCAGGATTTATGAGGCAGATGCTGGGACGTATACCGGACCTGGAGGTAGGAAACTTGATATTGGGGGGAGACTTCAACACCGTGCTGGACCCAGGGTTAGATAGATCCAGATCTAAGACCGGAAGAAGGCCGGCAGCGGCCAAGGTGCTTAAGGGGTTTATTGACCAAACGGGGGGAGTGGATCCATGGCGATTTCTTAGACCGAGGGCCAGGGAGTTCTCCTTCTTCTCCCATGTTCATAAGGTGTACTCCCGGATAGATTTTTTTGTTTTGGGAAGGTCGTTGATCTCGAGGGTGGAAGAAGCTGAGTATTCAGCCATAGCTATTTCGGATCATGCCCCACATTGGGTGGACCTGGAACTAGGAGAGGAGAGGGAGCAGCGAGCACTCTGGTGATTAGATGTGGGATTGTTGGCGGATGAGGGAGTCTGTGGAAGAGTGCGGGATGTATCGAGAGGTACCTGGAGGCCAATGACGACGGGGAGGTCCGAGTTGGAGTGGTATGGGAAGCACTAAAGGCGGTGGTCAGAGGAGAGCTGATCTCCATCAGGGCCCACAAAGGGAAAACAGAGGCCAAGGAAAGACTACTGGGGGAGATCTTAAGGGTGGACAGGGAATTTGCGGAGACCCCGGAGGAGGGACTGTACAGGGAGAGACGACGACTCCAGACGGAGTTCGACCTTCTGACCACCAGGAGGGCGGAGGTGCTGTGGAGGAAGGCACAGGGGGTGAGGTATGAGTATGGGGAAAAGGCTAGTCGCCTGTTGGCCCATCAGCTGCGAAAGAGGACAGCGGCGAGGGAGATAGGGGGAATTAGAGACGAAAAGGGAGCTACGGTGCGGAGAGCAGGGAAGATAAATGGGGTGTTTAAGCCCTTTTACGAAAGACTTTATAGGTCCCAACCCCCGGAGGGAAAAGAGGAGATGCGGCAGTTTCTGGACCAATTAAGGTTCCCGAGGGTGGAGGAGCAGGAGGCGGAAGGCCTGGGGCACCAATTGGGGTGGACGAGGTTACCAAGGGGCTGGGGAATATGCAGGCAGGGAAGGATCCGGGACCAGATGGGTTCCCGGTGGAATTTTATAGAAAATATGTGGACCTGCTGGCCCCGCTGTTGGTGAGGACTTTTAACGAGGCCAGGGAAGGAGGGACTCTACCCCCGACAATGTCGGAGGCGACAATATCGCTAATTTTGAAGCGGGATAAAGATCCGCTGCAGTGCGGGTCCTATAGGCCTATTTCACTATTAAATGTGGACGCCAAATTGCTAGCAAAGGTGCTGGCATCGAGGATAGAGGACTGTGTCCCGGGGGTGGTGCACGAAGGCCAGATAGGATTCGTAAAGGGGAGACAACTAAATGTCAACGTGCGACGGCTATTAGGGGTGATAATGATGCCCCCAGTAGAGGGGGAGGCAGAGATAGTGGCGGCAATGGATGCAGAGAAGGCATTTGACAGGGTGGAGTGGGAGTACCTATGGGAGGTGCTAAGGAGGTTCGGGTTCGGGAACGGGTTTATTAGCTGGGTCAAACTCCTTTATGGGGCCCCAACGGCAAGTGTGGTCACGGGTCGGCAAAGATCGGAGTATTTCCGACTATACAGGGGAACAAGACAGGGATGCCCGCTATCTCCATTACTGTTCGCGTTGGCAATTGAAGCACTGGCCATGGCGCTGAGAGACTCCAGGAAATGGAGAGGGGTGATTAGAGGGGGAGAAGAACACCGAGTGTCACTCTACGCGGATGACCTACTGTTGTATGTGACGGACCCAGTGGGGGGATGACAGAGGTCATGCAGATATTGAGGGAGTTCGGAGATTTCTCGTAATATAGGCTTAACATGGGGAAGAGTGAAATTTTCGTGATACATCCTGGGGACCAGATGGCCTGCCTCTAAGGAAAGTGGAAAGAAACTTCCGATACCTGGGGATTCAGATAGCCAGGAGCTGGGGAACCTTGCACAGACTTAATCTGACACGATTGGTAGAACAAATGGAAGAGGACTTCAAGAGGTGGGACATGCAGCCACTGTCATTGGCGGGCAGAGTGCAGGCAATTAAGATGATGGTCCTCCCGAGGTTCCTATTTGTATTCCAATGTCTCCCTATACTGATCACTAAGGCCTTCTTAAAAAAAATAGACAGGAGCATCACGAGCTTCGTGTGGGCAGGGAAAGTCCCGAGGGTAAGGAGGGGGTTCTTACAACGTAGCAGAGACAGAGGGGGACTGGCGCTGCCGAATTTGGGCGACTACTGTTGGGCCGCCAATGTGGCGATGATCAGTAAATGGATGATAGAGGGAGAGGGAGCGGCGTGGAAAAGACTAGAGAGAAAGTCCTGTAAAGGGACGAGTCTAGAGGCGCTGGTGACGGCGCCACTACCGCTCTCACCAAAAAGATTTACCACGAACCCAGTGGTGGCGGCAACATTAAATATCTGGGGACAATGGAGGCGACAGAGAGGTGTGCTGGGAGCCCTGGTGGGGTCCCCAATTAGGAACAACCATAGGTTTGCCCCAGGGAGGATGGATGGAGGATGCCAGAGCTGGCACCAGTTGGGAATTAGGAGGGAGGGAGATTTATTTATAGACGGGACGTTTGCGAGCTTGGGAGTGTTGGAGGAAAAGTATAAGCTGCCCCGGGGAAACTTCTTTAGGTATATGCAGGTGAGGGCGTTCACAAGACAACAGGTGAGGGAATTTCCATTGCTCCCGACACAGGGGATCCAGGATAGAATGCTCTCGGGGGTGTGGGTCGGGGAGGGCAAGGTGTCAAAGATATACCGAGAGATGAGAGAAGAGGGGGAGGAGCTGGTGGGCGAACTAAAAGGAAAGTGGGAAGAAGAGCTCAGGGAGGAGATAGAGGAGGGTATGTGGGCTGATGCCCTAAGCAGGGTAAATTCCTCTTCCTCGTGCGCCAGGCTTAGCCTGATTCAATTTAAGGTGCTACATAGAGCACACATAATGGGAGAAAGGTT
Source organism: Scyliorhinus torazame (assembly GCF_047496885.1). Classification (NCBI taxonomy): domain Eukaryota; kingdom Metazoa; phylum Chordata; class Chondrichthyes; order Carcharhiniformes; family Scyliorhinidae; genus Scyliorhinus; species Scyliorhinus torazame. The sequence continues at coordinate 33,910,849 of NC_092714.1, forward strand.
GAGCAGGTTCTTCGGAGTGGAGGACAAGTGTGGGAGGTGCGGCGGAAGCCCGGAAAACCACACACATGTTTTGGTTGTGCCCGGCACTGGAGGGGTATTGGAGGGGAGAGATTTCGAAGGTGGTGAAGGTCCGGGTCAAACCAGGCTGGGGGTTAGCTTTATTTGGAGTTGCGGGTGAGCCGGGAGTGCAGGAGGCGAAAGAGGCCGATGTCGTGGCCTTTGCGTCCCTAGTAGCCCGGCGTAGGATTTTACTCATGTGGAAGGAAGCGAAACCCCCCGGACTGGAGGCCTGGATAAACGATATGGCGGGGTTCATAAAACTGGAGCAGATGAAGTTTGCGTTGAGAGGATCGGCTCAAGGGTTCACCAGGCGGTGGCAGCCATTCCTCGACTACATAGCGGAACGTTCGAGGGAAGATAGATGACCAGCAGCAGCAACCCAGGGGGGGTGGGGGGGGGGGGGGGGGGGGGGGAGTTTTATTTTATGTTCATTGATTAGTTTACCATGTTGGTTAGTTACTTTTTATTAGACTGTGGTTATTATGCTACACGTACTGTTACATTTTCTTTTTATATTTGATGCGTAAAGGGAAAAAAATTGTGATCGAAAAATTTTCAATAAAATATATATTTTTTTAAAAAGGATCTGTTTTGGGGCCACTGCTGTTTATCATTTTTATAAATGACCTGGAAGAGGGCATAGAAGGATGGGCGAGTAAATTTGCAGATGACACTAAAGTCGGTGGAGTTGTGGACAGTGCAGAAGGATGTTACAAGTTACAGAGGGACATAGATAAGCTGCAGCGCTGGGCTGAAAGGTGGCAAATGGAGTTTAATGCAGAAAAGTGTGAGGTGATTCATTTTGGAAGGAATAGCAGGAAGGCAGAGTACTGGGCTAATGGTAAGATTCTTAGTAGTGTGGATGAGCAGAGAGATCTCAGGGTCCATGTTCACAGATCCCTGAAAGTTGCCACCAGGTTGAGAGGGTTGTCAAGAAGGCGTACGGTGTGTTAGCTTTTTTGGTAGAGGGACTGAGTTTCGGAGCCATGAGGTCATGTTGCAGCTATACAAAACTCTGGTGCTGTCGCATTTGGAGTATTGCGTGCAATTCTGGTCGCCACATTATAGGAAGGATGTGGAAGCATTGGAAAGGGTGCAGAGGAGATTCACCAGAATGTTGCCTAGTATGGAGGAAAGATCTTATGAGGGAAGGCTGAGGGACTTGTGGCTGTTTTTGTTAGAGAGAAGGTTAAGAGGTGACTTAATTGAGGCATACAAGATGATCAGAGGATTAGATAGGGTGTACAGTGAGAGCCTTTTTCCTCGGATGATGTCTAGCACGAGGGGACATAGCTTTAAATTGAGGGGAGATAGATATAGGATAGATGTCAGAGGTAGGTTCTTTACTCAGAGAGTAGTAAGGGCGTGGAATGCCCTGCCTGCAACAGTAGTGGACTCGCCAACACTAAGGGCATTCAAATGGTCATTGGATACATATAGACGATAAGGGAATAGCGTAGATGGGCTTTAGAGTGGTTTCACAGGTCGGCACAACATCGAGGGCCGAAGGTCCTGTACTGCGCTGTAATGTTCTATGTGCCCCCCAACCCTCCCAGCCCCCAAACCCCCGAATGCTCGATGTGACTTAATTCTCAAAAGTGCATAATGAATAATGCTCATGAATTGTAGAACCCCTCCATCCTTCCCCTCAGTTCAAATTTGACCTTTTCAAGAGTTAAGAATTCCAGCAGGACCCCAGCAAAGCCAGGGCACAGGGTGGAGAGGTTGATCTCCACCCTAACAAGGTCCGCCTTCGGGCGATCAACGAGGCAAAGGCTACAACATCTGCCTCCGCGCCCGTTTCCAACCCCGGCTAGTCCGACACCCCGAATATGGCCTCCCGAGGGTCTGGGTCCAGTTTCACGTGCACCACTTTCGAGATTTCCTAAACACCTCCTTCCAGTAATCCTCCAGCCAAAACATATGAACATGGTTTGCGGGGCCTGCCCCGCAACGCTCACATACATCTTCTACCCCTCAAAGCGCACTTATAAGGTGAGCTCTGTACACCACCTTCAGCTGTATCAGCACCAGCTTCGCACACGAGGTGGAGGCATTCACCCTCCGGAGCACCTCACACCAGAATCCTTCCTCCATACCCTCTCCCAACTCTTCCTCCCATTTTGCCTTGATCCCTTCTAGTGGTGCCTTCTCCTCCTCCAAAATAGCCCCGAAAACCGCCGATACTATCCCCTTCTCCAGTCCCCCCGTCATCAGCACCTCTTCCAGCAATGTGGAAGCCGGCTCTAGTGGGAAGCTCTATCTCCTTTCTCAGACCTGCATGTATCTAAATATTTCTCCCTGTTCCAGTCCATACTTTGCTCCCAGCTCCTTCAATCCCGCAAAACGACCCCCAAGAAATAAATCTTTTAGAGCCTTCATAACATTTAGTGGGCAAATATAGGTGATGTCCGGCACTCATGGTCAACTTCATGTTGTCCTTCATCTTCCACTTGCGGAGCAAATGGTTGCATTGCTCATGCCCTGCGTGAACTCAAGTGAGCACTGTTCACCGTCTTAGAGGGAGATCGAAGCCAGGGATCTGTGGTTGGGCCAGTGAGGAGATATTGGTTTTCAATTCTGTCCATCTGAACGGCAAGTTGCCATCAGCCGCTTAAATAATAGTTGCTTCCCAGAACAGCCATGTCGTGGCTCTTGTGTCTGTTATCATGCAATGTTTCGAGTGGCTAGTCATGAGACGGATCACTGCCAACCTCCCAGACGGTCTCGATCCACTGCTGTTTGCCCATCACCGCAACCGGGCTACAGCAGATGCTAACTCCCTGGCTCTACAATCAACACTCGAACATCTCGACAACAAGGACACCTATGTAAGACTGCTGTTCATCAACTACAGCTCCGCCTTTAACACCATTATCCCGACAAGACTAATAACCAAACTCTGCAATTTTGGACTTGACCCTCGCTGTGCAGCTGGATCCTCGACTTCCTCACCAACAGACCGCAATCGGTCAGGATAGGCAACAGCACCTCCTCCACAATAGTCCTCAACACCGGGGCCCCGCAAGGATGTGTGCTCTACTGTACTCCCTATACACACATGACTTTCCAGCAAGATTTAACTCCAACTCAACCTATAAGTTTGCAGATGATACGACTGTGGTGGGCCGTATCTCAAACAACGACGAATCAGATGACAGGAGGGAGATAAATCACTTGGTTAGATGATGTATCGAAAACAACCTCTCTCTAAATGTCGGCAAGACCAAGGAACTGATCATCGACTTCAGGAAGCGTAGCATGACACACACTCCGGTCTGCATCAATGACATAAAGTGGAGATGGTCGATAGCTTTAAGTTTCTTGGGGTCCCCATCACCAACAGGCTGTCCTGCTCCACTCACATTGATGCAACAGTCAAGAAAGCCCGACAACATCTCTACTTCCTACAGAAGCTAAAGAAATTTGGCATGTCTGCATCGACTCTCTCAAACTTCTACAGATGTGCGATAGAGAGCATCCTATCCGGCTGCATCACAGCCTGGTACGGCAACTACTCCAAGATCACAAGAAACTGCAGAGCGTGGTGAACTCAGCCCAACGTATCACACAAGCTTGCCACCCCCACGTTGATTCTGTACACACCTCCCGCTTTAAGTTCCTGGGGATTACCTTCACCAACAGTCTGTCCTGGTCCGCTCCTGTCGATGCAACAGTCAAGAAAGCCCAACATCTCTACTTCCTACGGAAGCTAAAGAAATTTGGCATGTCCGCATCGACTCTCAAACGTCTACAGATGTGCGACAGAGAGCATCCTATCTGGCTGTATCACAGCCTGGTATGTCAACTGCTCGGTCCAAGGTTGCAAGAAACTGCAGAGTGTGGTGCACTCAGCCCAACACATCACACAAACTTGCCACCCCCACATTGATTCTGTATACACCTCCCGCTGCCTGAGGAAGGCAGACAGCATTATTAGAGACCCCTCCCACCCAGGCATTACCTTCTTCCAGACCCTTCCATCAGGCAGACGGTATGGAAGTCTGAAGACCCGCACATCCAGACATAGGAACAGCTTCTTCCCCACAGCTACAAGGCTCCTCAACGACTCCCCCTCGGACTGATCTGTTCTCTGTAAGAATTCTATTCAAGACGTCCTATGCTGCTCTTGCTCATAATTTGCTTTGTTTGGCCCCTTGTTCCACACTGTAACCAATCACTGTTTTGTCGATGTTCCATTTGTCAATTTTCTCTGTTGATTATTATTTTGTCTACTATGTACGTACTTTATACGTTCCCTCGGCCACAGAAAAATACTTTTCACTGTACTTCGGTATGTGACAATAAATCAAATCAAATCATTTGGAGCACTTTCTTGGCAGATTTTCCAAGTCTTTATGAATGGGATGGTCAGTGTTACTCATGACCTTTTCCACAGTGAAACAATCATGTGTGTGAAGAAATTTCTCTGGACATTATTTTCACTTTTTAATATGATGATCCCATGTTATTATCTTCCCAGAGGAAATACTGCTTCCTTTTTCTTCATGTTAAACTCTTTAGGATTTCAAAAACTTCAAACTTCCTCAATTTGCTCTGTTCCATTAAAAATTATCCAAGCAGCTTAAATGTGCGCTTCAACATTACCAATTCACTAAAACAAGACAAAAATGGACAACTTTTTCTTCTCCACTGAGATGGTGCATAGCATGACGAGAAAATGGTACTTTTGCACGGTGAGCTGGTCTCATTTACCTGGCCAAACTGAAGTTTGAAACACATTTTTAAATACTTCACTTAGTTACAACTTAAAAATGCATTATGGTAGAAAAGACAAATAGACTCACTGTTTTTTATATGTTTTCTCATAACTGGGAGTAACTTCAGCAATATCTTCAGGTTCTTCTGGGGCACTGCAGCTCCTAAATTAAGAAAACAAAATAGTTATTTAAAACCAAGTTAGCTATGGGTGCAGGCAGAAAATACTACTGATATTCAAAATCTGAGACAGCAAGTAACATTGTGTGTGTGTGATCCTTCAACATTCGGCGTTCCACATAAAACATTGACCTGTCGTCGCTGTCAAATGCTAACTGCCATACATTTCCAGCACTCCACTTTTATAACACAATTTTAACTTCTGTAGTTTTCCCTTTAATGAACTGAAAATGAAATGAAAATCGCTTATTGTCACAAGTAGGCTTCAAATGAAGTTACTGTGAAAAGCCCCGAGTCACCACATTCCGGCGCCTGTTCGGGGAGGCTGGTACAGGAATTGAACCGTGCTGTTGGCCTGCCTTGGTCTGCTTTCAAAGCCAGTGATTTAGCCCTGTGCTAACCAGCCCCTAATCGCGAATACTTGAAGGTGGCAGGAACTGCTTTTCATTCGGACACGCCAGCACAGATGCAAGCGTTTAAATCACCCCTCTGCATATATCAATCCACTATACCAAAAACCACAGGGTACTAGAATTAAATAGAGTGCACCAAAATATTGTTTTCTTAATAATTTGCAGAAAATCTCTCAAATACCGGAGTACTTCAGGCCCTAAAAACATTCATGTCAATCTAATTTGAAATAAGGGAACAGGATCATAATGATGTTATTTGGAAGATGCACTTGTAATGTGCACAAATATATATTTTTTTACAAAACCACCTCATAGGAACCTTCCTGCAGCCTCGTTCTCTACGCAAAACAGACCACCACCAGATGTGCATACTTTTCTTCAAAATGTTAGTTTCCTGATCATGGGAGCCTAACAATGGTGCTGTAGTTGTCAAAAGAAGACTTCTGCAGATAAGCATGCAAGTAGCTTTTTGTATAAATACACACATTTTGTATTCACCAGGATAAAAGGGCAACAGTTTATACTGCATGAGAAGGTGGTGAATGGATTCTAATTGGTTGAGGTGTCACAATAATAATCTTTATTAATGCCATAAGTCGGCTTACATTAACACTGCAATAAAGTTACTCCAGCGCCTGTACACAGAGGGAGAATTCAGAATGTCCAATTCACCAAGCAGCATGTATTTCAGGACCTGTGGAAGGACACCAAAGCACCCAGAGGAAAGCCACGCAGACACGGGGAGAACATGCAGACTCCGCAGACAGTGACCCAACTTAGAGTCGAAGATTTCAGATGACTCAGACTCATTTAAGCAGAATAGCTGCCCTGAATACGATGGAAGGATTAAAACCAGTTGTAAATCCTGGGTAACGAAACTACAACACTCATTTCACTTAGCTTCGGTCCAAGGCAAGTTAAAAAGGTGCAAAGTGACGGAGGGTGATAGCGGAGCTACAAGCGAGCTTACATTAGAATCAATGTGCCCTATTTCGGCATCAGGCTTGCATGGTGAGCAAACGATTCGGGATCCTATTTGGAAAGGTCTCTACTACCATCTCCGCAAGCCTATCGTCACTACTGTCATGTGAGTGTCCCTTTAAGAAATGTTTTTGTCTTATCACATGGCTTCAGCGATGTGATTGAGTGGGTGGAGCTGAGCTGTGGCACTGAGTTTACTTTCGCTTTGAGTTTGGACTGGTTTGTACTGCACAGGTTGAAAGAAGGGTTTCTTCATTTTAAAAGCGGTTTCCAAACTGCTTGATAACTTAAAAGAATAAACTACTTTCCGGACAGAATTCAAAGCTGCTGTTTGAAAAGGGAAACAGAGTATCACTAACAAGTCTTAAAGACAGTAAGAGTCTGTCCAAGGAAGAAAAACAATAATTACATTTACCTACTGTTTTGGTAAAAGGGGTTTTTGGTTTATGGTATCTTGTTATTGAATTGGAGCAGTTAAAGGGGGAATTCATTAAGAATTGTGAATAGACTACAGTAGCTGTGTGGGGTATTTATGTTTGCAGTTGATAAAAATTCTTGCATGTGTGTGGTTATACAAATTATTTTTTTGATTAAAAGCGCCTAAGACCTCTGTTGAATAACACCTAAAAGGCAGGCTCTTGTGCTCATCCTAGCCAAATTTGATAAACAGTTGTAGGTCAAGTGAACTCATGATATACTTTGGAGTTTTCTAAACCCTGGCCCATATCACTACTGAAGATACACAATGAGAGTTCTACAACAATGTAACACTGGCCTTATCTACAAGCTCATAATTAGGGCCTGATCCATTTGCTTATCTATCAAGGATAATGGCTACCATGATCAGATCATTGCTCTCTCTCTATGGGTGTGCCCAAGGCAGCCAATTATTGGTCCTGAAAAGTGCCCAGTTGACCTCAAAATTCTTTAAGCATACATTCGAAGTAGCAACACGTGACATTCTCCACCAATAGGATTCTCCCCATCAAGGAATAAATATGCTCTGCCCACCACACAAATTAATGGTGGTATGTGATGCCACGAGGCAGTACTTCCTGATGGATCATATAGAATAGCACGTCCCCTCAGCTGTTTGCAACAGGCAGAGAGTACTGACCGTATGCAACCAGCCCATGCTTGCAAAACTCAGAACATAGCGTCCAATATTAGACAAAATTGGTGCTTATAGTGCAGACATTTATTAGATTTATACTTCATTATTCCCAGCTCAGGCCTTGAATGAATCCCTAATGGAACAAAAATGACATCTCTTTCCATTTCATTCATAAAAGCCTCTCTGGCACTGCTACCTCACAACACCTAGAACCGGGGTTCAATTCGAGCCTTGGGTGACTGTGTGTGGGGTTTGCACTTTCTCCCAGTGTCTGTGTGGGTTTCCTCCGGCTGCTCCGATTTCCTCCCACAGTCCAAAAATGTGCACGTTAGGTGGGGTTACAGGGATAGAGCTGGGGAGTGGTGCCGTTTCAAAGAGTCGGTGGAGATTTGATGGGCTGAATGGCCTCCTTTTGCACTGTAGGGATTCTATGGTTCTCTGCTTTTATCTGCTTCTGTGGGGATGTTGGGGGTAAAGACTTCATAAACATTTGAGAGAGTCTGCCTTGCTGTGTTGATTAAAGTCATGCCAGCGATTCAAACAACAGCCACAGGTCTCCACATTTATTAGGTCCAATTGGTCGAATTTTGGGGACCAAGCGGTTTGTTGGAGAACCGGTCTGCACCCCTACAATGAATTCCTAACTGATAATTCATAGTCAGAAGTAGATTGTTTGAGGAACAATTGAGGAAATTGCCTAGCCTTTTGTGACCTTACTTCTTACTCAGCAAATTCACCCACTCAACACCTCGATGATAATCGAACAGAGGTTAGCAAATCAAATTGATTGATCCATACTGGGTTCAATGTAGCACCATTTGGGAGCCTAAACAAACATCATTCATCCCTGTACCTATGCCGTGAGGTAAAATCTCAGACAAAGCCTCATTAAAGAGGGAATGAAGGATTTTTTTGCTTAAGATAGCTTTTGTCAACATAGGAGGACTGAACAAAAGAGAATATGCATTCCTTTATCCTGACATGTTATGATGATCCCGGACCAGACGGTTGCTAGAATACTGGACAGAAACACCAATATTTATTTCATTTGTAAGACTGTGAAGAGAGGATACTTCGCTCCAGGAATGATTCCACTCACAAATAAGGATATGGCGTATTAAAACAAACTTCATTACTAATGGTATTCTTAACTGTTCCATAAAGATAAACAGCTTTCAAAAACAATTCAATGAAACAATCCTAACGGCTATCTTTATCTCCAAAGTTAGCAAACTCGGGAGACAGGCTCTAAAAGGGACGTCATGGATAAACCACTTTAAGTGATAACCTTCAAGACCCAGCTTGCAGATTCTTGCCCGCCTCCAACGATTGTTTAAACTGCCAGCCTTTGAAATTTCTCCTATCCTGTACGCAAGCAAATCTTTAACTCACTGTCTTGAGATCAGCTGTTTCTGGTCTGTCCCCAGTCAAATCTTTTCTGAACTGCTTTGAGAGAGACGGCTAGTCTGTTCACAGATCCAAAATCACTGTATTGAGAGCACAGCTTTTCATCTGTTCACATCCCACTCTAAAACAATACTTCAAAACCAAAAACTCAACACCTGACTGCTTCAACTGCTGGCTCCTCTCATTAACTACATGATATAATTACGCCAAACCCCAATGTCTTTAATTATCGACTGCCCAGGGAACCCTCCTAATATAAACAAAAGTCCATTAGCCCAAACTTTTACAATGTTTTAATTGCTCCCCATTCCAGAAGATCTAGTCGCCTTTCAAACCAGAATTTTTAAAAACATGACTACAGCAGTCACACACTAACCCAGATTTTTAACCCTTACGGCACCAGATATATATAATACAGTCAAGTAAATATGGAAGGTAGAATTTTCCAACATGTGGTAAAACATTTTAAAATCAATGAGAAAAATGCAGTTTACATCCTTGTATGAAGCAAAGAACAGCTGCTATGATTAAATTTAAACATCTGTGGGCATTATAGGAATACTAAAAGGTTGAATAGGCAGGTGCGTTAACTGGGAAAGGGCTGCACAAATGTTCAAAACAAGAAAAGTCTAAAGCTTACAAGCTTTTAATATCCAAGCTTTACAATAATTACTCGTTTTACTCAGTGTTCTCTCTTGGTCTTCTAAATCTTCTTGATGTAGTGCAGAGGCTTGACCCTCACTTCAGACAGAAAATGGAATACAAAGCATGTAGAACAGAAACGTGAGAAACAAATAATACAGTAGTAAAACACGTACATTCTTCTCACCTAAAACGTGGATCTGGATTCATGCTACAGAACCATTTATCAGGCAGCTTATCTGGATCTATCCCATCAGGAAGCTTTCGCCATTTTAGACAACCATCGCATTGAGCCCAAACCTGATCAGGAAGTTTCCTGCAACAAAACAATCAAACTTGATGCAGTCGACAGCTTGGTAAAAATGTAAACTTATGAATTCAAAGGTGAAGAAAGAAATCGCGAAACAAAAAAGTACAACTGTGTTGGGCTTTATTTGCAAGATCCCCTGATGAGTTGACTCTCACGAACCACAGATAGGGGCTGGTTTAGCACACTGGGCTAAACCACTGGCTTTTAAAGCAGACCAAGGCAGGCCAGCAGCATGGTTCAATTCCCGTAACTGCCTCCCCGAACAGGCGCCGGAATGTGGCGACTAGGGGCTTTTCACAGTAACTTCATTGAAGCCTACTTGTGACAATAAGCAATTTATTTCATTTTCATTTCATTTCAAGAGTGACATCTCAATAGTGCTGGAAATTAAGCAAGATGCTTACAAGTGGCAAATTATAGGAGACAATAGAAGACCTCTCAGTGGATTTATTTTATTGATGGTTGTGATTTCCTTTCGTATTTTATTTGGTCCATTAGACAATTTACTGACTGAGAAAATGGCAAATGAAAATACTTCAGAAAACATTCGAGCAATTTGTGGAAAAAGATAATACAGCACTTAGTAATTGATCGACACCTCCAACTGAATAGTGACTGGAGCCGACTGACAATAAATTTTAAATGCAGAAGAACTTAGATGAAAAAAGATGATCAAAGTGTGACAAAGGCACTGTTTTATTTAGACAGCATATGTTTATAAATGCAAGGTTTTTAATAAAATAAAATTGATTCTGCAGTCTTCAGATTTTAGACTGGTGTCAGTATTCTGTAGCTTGCATCATCCTGGACAGAATTATGGACAGACAGCTTCTCACAATTACAAGATTTTAGAGCACAGGAGACTATTCCGTTTGGCACATCGCGGTGTCAGGAACACAGAGGGAGTTTAAATGAGCGATGTTGGACTTCCAGTGGCTACAGCACGGGCAGCACAAGTAGATAGCACTGTGGCTTCATAGCGCCAGGGTCCCAGGTTCAATTCTCTGCTGGGTCACTGTCTGTGCGGAGTTTGCACATTCTCCCCGTATCTGCGTGGGATTCCTCCGGGTGCTCCGGTTTCCTCCCACAGTCCAAAGACGGGCAGATTAGGTAGATTGGCCATGCTAAATTGCCCTTAGTGACCAAAAAGGTTAGGAGGGCTTATTGGGTTATGGGGATAGGGTGGAAGTGAGGGCTTAAGTGGGTCAGTACAAACTCGATGGGCCGAATAGCCTCCTTCTGCACTATGTTCTATGCACAGGTAAGAGAAGATAGCACACAAGATAGCTCCCGTTAGGATTTTTTTTTTAACCTTTTAACCCAGTTCCTGGAGATTTTGGTGATACAAACCGGCCCATGGGAAAGCAGGTTTGCCGGCGAAAATGTCAAAATATATAAAGGTTGGCGGCAAGAAGATTACAGGCAGTGATCTTTCAACAAAGCCACAAAGCCCACGAAGTGCAGGAGGTGGTTGTCCAGAGTTGGATCCGACACACCGAGCTCTCAAGCGGAAGCCTCAGGCGAACGAGCTGTAATGGGTGGTGATTACTGGATTCTGCCATGGGCAGAGTGAATTGGGACTCGAAGTGGCAAGAAAGAAAAGCATCATCAGGATATACCAAGATGTCAGAGCGGGAGTTGGCAAAGCGGTGTGTAGCTTTTAATAAGGCAAAGCAAGTCAGCGCTATTCAAGAGTGGAGTCAGGTTTGGAGTGGTGTACCCGAAGAGGCAGAGAGTGGCTTTTCAGTCGAAAGATCATTTTTTCCAGTGAGAGAGGTGCCCAATTTAGCTCGGCAACCCAGTGTCCCACCCCCAACCCCTATGCCCAAACCTTGCAAGTTAATCCCCTTCAAGGATATATTGAATTATTTTTTTTAAGTTCCTATTGTCATGTGAGAGTACCTTTAAGACATGGATGTTTAAGCAATGTACCTTTAAGAAAACAGTGATGTCAGAGAGTGGGTGGAGCTGGGCTTTAGATCAGCCATTTTGCAGTTTAGTTTCAGTTTAAAAAGAGCTGGTGTGTGTCTGTTTTGCAGTGAGCTGGATCTCTGCCATAAAAGACCATCTCTGGATCATTTGGGTGATTTAAACTTATAACCTTTAACCTGATGTGATTTTGTTTAAAGGTGTTAAGTCTCTTGGAAATTTGAAGGAACATGTTAAGGAATTATTTACTGTTGCAATATTTTCGGAGTTATCTTTGAAGTAAGGGGTGTTAAGAGATCCAATGTTTATTTGAGATGTTAAGTTGAGTTCATGGAATAAACAGTGTTTTGTGTTTAAAAACCCACATGTCCATAATTGTAATCCCACACCTAGGGAAAAAGCCGTGTGCTAGGAAAAGCAACAAATCCATTAAAGGGAGAGCTTGGTTGAACTCCATGATACATTTTGGGGTTCTGAAAACGCCTCGCCCATAACACTATGAAAATCTAATTCTAACACCGTTTCAGAAAATGTGAGATCGTCACAAATCTTTGAAAATTCTCATTTTCCTTTTGGTTCTTTGGCGAATTATTTTAAAACTGTGGCTATCAACCATTAGAGATTATTTAATTATTCGGATCTGTGGAAAATTCTGGCTTCAGAGTGCAAGCACATGACACCAAACAGTGAAGTCATGGTTCAGGTTGGAATTCACGACTTGGAAAATTGTGATGTGGAGATGCCGGCGTTGGACTGGGTCGAGCACAGTAAGAAGTCTTACAACACCAGGTTAAAGTCCAACAGGTTTGTTTCGTATCACTAGCTTTTGGAGCACAGCTCCTTCCTCAGGTGAATGAATAGGTGGGTTCCAGAAACATATATATAGACAAAGTCAAAGAAGCAAGACAATACTTTGAATGCGAGGCTTTGCAGGCAATCAAGTTTTTACAGGTCCAGACAGAGCAACTGGAGAGGGGGATAATCACAGGTTAAAAGGGTGTGAATGGTCTCAAGCCAGGACAGTTGATAGGATTTCACAAACCCATGCCAGATGGTGGGGGGGTGAATGTAATGCAACCTGAATCCAAGGTCCCGGTTTGAGGCCGCACTCATGTGTGCGGAACTTGGCTTTATGTTTCTGCTCGGCGATCCTGCGTTGTCACGCGTCCTGAAGGCTGGCTTGGAGAACGCTTACCCGAAGATCAGAGGCTGAATGCCCTTGACTGCTGAAATGGTCCCCGACTGGAAGCGAACATTTCCGCCTTGCGATTGTTACGCAATGTCCGGTCATCCGTTGTTGCAGCGTCTGCATGGTCTCGCCAATGTACCACGCTTTGGGACATCCTTTCCTGCAGCGTATGAGGTAGGCAACGTTGGCCGAGTCCCACGAGCATGTACCACGTATCTGGTGGGTGGTGTTCTCACGTGTAATAGTGGTACCCATGGCAGGGTGTGGTGTCGTGGTCGTTGTTCTGAAGGGTACTCTGTCGGTTGTGTCCCGTGTTTGTCTTCTGAGGAGGTCGGTGCGGTTTATTTTGCTGTGGCACGTTGGAACTGGCGATCGATGAGTCGAGCACCATATCCCGTTCGTAAGAGGGCATCTTTCAGCTTCTGTAGATGTCTGTTACGCACCTCCTCGTCTGAGCAGATCCTGTGTAGAGTACCCTTCGTCGCCCAGTACTTCCCCGGAGCAGAGAAACTACATCTTCTTCGCAGCCATCAACACGACATCAATGAAGATGAACATCTTGCCACGGTCATCCCCACACACCCACTACTTGCCTTCAAACAACTGCGCAACCTCAAACAGACCATTGATTGCAGCAAACTTCCCAGCCTTCAGAACAGCGACCACAACACCACGCAACCCTGCCATGGCAATCTCTGCAAGACGTGCCAGATCATCGACATGGGTACCATCATTACACGTGAGAACATCCCCCACCAGGTACGTGGTACATACTCGTGCGACTCGGCCAACGTTGTCTACCTCATACGCTGCAGGAAAGCATGCCCCGAGGCACGGTACTTTGGCGAGACCATGCAGACACTGCGACAACGGATGAACGGACATCACACGACAATCGGCGAGCAGGAATGTTCCCTTCCAGTCGGGGAACACTTCAGCAGTCAAGCGCATTCAGCTTCTGATCTTCAGGCAAGCGTTCTCCAAGGCGACCTTCAGGACACGCGACAACGCAGAATCGCAGAGCAGAAAATTATAGCCAAGTTCCGCACAAATGACTACGGCCTCAACCGGGACCTGGGATTCATGTCACATTACATTCACTCCCCACCATCTGGCCTGGGCTTGCGAAATCCTACCAACTGTCCTGGCTTGAGACAATTCACACCTCTTTAACCTGGGGTTACCCCTCTCTCCAGTTGCTCCATCTGGACCTGTAAAGACTTAATTACCTGCAAAGACTTGCATTCAAAGTATCGTATTGCATCTTTGACTTTGTCTATATATATATGTTTCTGGAACCCACCTCTTCATTCACCCGAGGAAGGCGCTGTGCTCCGAAAGCTAGTGATTCGAAACAAACCTGTTGGACTTTAACCTGGTGTTCTAAGATTTCTTAATGTGGAAAATTATGGTCAGGGTTTCACAATTCATTCCAACCATGTATATTGTTTACTGAAATAGGGCTTAGATTATGGAAAGGTTTGTTGGGGAGTAGATAATTAGGGACAGTGTTTAGCTTTAGTAAGATGGTTATAAACCAGTTAGTGGAATAGAGATGATGTGGTTAATGCAAGGAGCCAGGGACTGAAGTAGTCAGGTGTGGAGGTTTCAGATTTACTTTCAGACTGGAAGGCGAGCCTGGAAGCAGTTTCGGAAGAATACAGCCAGAGATTCTGCATTATTCTGACAGGACGTCAAGTCTCAAAATATCTCTATCCAATGTTTGGCAAGTAATCCTGTGTTTGCTGCCTCAAGTTAAACATGGATTTTGACTAGCGATGGATTTGCTTGATTGGAGATAAAAAGATAGCAGTTCAGAGTTAGTGTTTCATTTTATTGCTAAGCATGGCTTAAGTAGTAATTGCAAGCTATTTCTTGTATTAACTTTGTTTAATTTTGTGTTAGTGTTTCAGTATACCATATCCCTATTTGTCTGTGGAGAGACCACATTGCATGTAATTTCTGTACACAGGAATGAATTGTGTACACAACTCAAAAGGGGCACCTTGGGGATTGAAACACTATTACATGAAAGGCTTGCATGACTGAAATGTTTTTTGCTCTAAGTACTAACACTTACTGTAAATCTTCGACTGGTACAATGCTCTGCGGATCCTCTTGCTTTCTTTTATTCTTTTTCTCATTCCAGTAATCATTCAGCTTAAGTCCTAGTGCTTGTACCGTCAGTCTTTAGTTCAGAAAACAAAATACATAAAAGGTATATTCCATTAAATGAAATATTAGCTGCAATTTAGGCATTGTTGCCAGAACAGGATAGCACTGAAAAAATGTTTGACGGTCAATTAAAGGAAATGGTTTAGTTGGTCCTTCAACATTTATCAAACGTGCTAGGTAAAAATAAAAGCTAAATTGTTGGAGCATATGCATTCATGCAAGCAAATCCCCACAGACACAACTATAGGAGATATCAGGTGGTGGTGTAAAGGTGTTATTGCGAGCCAGACATAGAGAAGAGCTCAGTTGTACTTTGCACAAGCACCTGACTACTTTAATTAAGACCATTAAAAATTGTTTTTACAGTACTCAATTATTTTTTCCCCCAATTATGGGGCAATTTAGCGTGGCCAATCCACCTACCCCGCACATCTTTGGGTTGTAGGGGTGAGACCCACACAGACACGGGGAGAACGTGCAAGCTCCACACGGACAGTGACCTGGGGCCGAGATCGAACCCCGGTCCTCAGCGTCGTGAGGCAGCAGTGCTAACCACGGTGCCACTGTGCCACCCATAATTAAGGCCATTAAAAACAATTTTCAAAAAGAGAAAATAGCTGTAAAAAGAATAAAATTGGAATTTGTTGCCTCTCCAAGTGTTGTGTTCTCACTGTAACCCTACTTTTAATTTCTTCAATCAATAACACTCTGCAATATTCTTGACAGGAGATGAAACACTACAGTACCATGTCAGTTTCCTCTGTCAAAAGACCTCCATCTAATGGCCAACTGACAATGACTATTAATAACAGTTTGGATTTAAGTTTGAAAACAAACAGGGCAAAGGCCCAGTGCTCTCTCACCAATGGATGTGGTATATTGGGTGTTCAGAAATCTTTCGATAGTGTCCCAAGCAAGAGGTTAGTAAACACAATTAGAGCACGGGAGTAATATACTGGCATGGACTGAGAATTAGTTAAAAGGTCTGAAAACAGTAGAAGTTAAGGGTCATTTGCAGAATGGCAGGCTGTAACTAGTGAGGTACCGCAAAGGATAAGTGCTTGGATCCCTGCTTTCACCCCCGGCTTTCATCATCTATAGCATGGTACCACAAGTGGATAGCACTGCTTCACAGCACCAGGGTTCCAGGTTCGATTCCCCGCTGGGTCACTGTTTGTGCGGAGTCTGCACGTTCTCCCCATGTCTGCGTGGGTTTCCTCCGGGTGCTCCGGTTTCCTCCCACAGTCCAAAGATGTGCAGGTTAGGTGGATTGGCCATGATAAATTGCCCTTCGTGACCAAAAAAGGTTAGGAGGGGTTATTGGTTACAGGGATAGGGTGGAAGTGAGGGCTTAAGTGGGTCGGTGCAGACTCGATGGGCCGAATAGCCTCCTTCTGCACTGTATGTTCTATGTTCTATGTTCTAAGATGTCTTCAGCATTTAATAATTTTTTTAAAAAGCTGCCTTGATAGGTTTTAAAACCTTTGGTACTGTGCTGACTGAGAATAGAGTAGAGGCAGCCATGTTGTCTGTCCGTAAGATGAGGAGGACACATTGTTCTGTCGCGCAAGGGCACCTATGACAAAGCATTCGCACTCCAGAAGCTTACAATCTGAGCGCAGCCAAAACGGAATTGCACAAAAGTTAAGCAAGTGCGATGGCTGAAATGATCCAGGGTTTGTCACTGCTATGGGACTTTCTCCTGCATTATTATTGGATTGGATTTGTTTATCGTCACATGTACCGAGGTACAGTGAAAAGTATTGTTCTGCATACAGTTCAGACAGATCATTCCATACATGAAAAAATATATATAGGGCAAACATAAAATACACAATGTAAATACATAGACACAGGCATCGGGTGAAGCATACAGGAGTGCAGTACTACTCAGTAGAGATGATGTGTGAAGAGATCAGTTCAGTCCTATTAAGGCTACATTTACACTATTCCTGATTCTCATCACATCCCGTAACAGCCTCCCCGAACAGGCGCCGAAATGTGGCGATTAGGGGCTTTTCACAGTAACTTCATTTGAAGCCTACTTGTGACGATAAGCGATTTTCATTTCATTTCACATATACTTTGAGATTGCAGTGTCAGTGTTAAGTGCACTGTAAATATATCTAATGTCACATTCTTGCTTTGATTTCAAATGCATGGATAGAGCATCATATATTTTTGAAAAATAATACAAGGGGCAAATCGGAAGTGCGTTAAGACTGGAGATATCTGGCTTGGTGCCGTTTCCTGTGCTGTGTTGAGTGGTTTAATTGCTGATTTTTCACGTGCAGGCACTTGCTGAACTACAAGCCTCCATGGTTGGTGTGGAGGCTACTTGTGCACTTTACAAGATTTACATTCTTCATGCTGAAAAACTAGAAATAATTAGCAAACTGACCTTGGGACAACAAAGCCCGTTTCGGTTCACAGTAAAAATAAACCCACGCATCCAAAGTCAAATTAAAATTCAAGATCCCAGAAAACCATGAAAAACTATTTTTAAAGTGATACAAAACCATTTAAAATGGCAGATCGTTTTTTTAAAAAAAGATCATAAAGGAGAGTATGAGAATTGTAAATTCCTTTTGATAAGAGTATAAAAATGCACAAAGAGATTATGGTCAGTGCATACTTTTAGAGACAATAATATAATAATAATCTTGTGGCTGGAATTGAAAGGAACTGCAAGTGTTTTGTTCCGAGGTTGAGAACTTCCCTGCAGCATTGATTTACCTATACTCATTCGTGTAATCAAAGTCCTGCTTGTTATGTGTGGGCTTGAGAAAGTCGCACTGAATGACTCCAATGACACCCACTCCCATGTTGTTTGCCTGAAAGGTAATGGCAGAATGGATTCATATTATTATTATAGGTTCGGATGTCAAATGTAAGTTCTAATTTCAATTAGAATTTCAAACTATGATTGATCTTATAATTTATAAAGTACTTACTCTGAGCTGACAGCCAACTTTTTCGTAAGATTTAATCAGTCTGTTTTTATGATACATCATTATCCCAAAATGTTCTTTGTTTCTCCAGTTAAAGCCAAAGGTTATTTTTACGTTTCTGTTCTTAAAAGCGCATTAAGGAAATTAAAATAAAGCCATCACTATATTGGAAATCAAACAATGAATAGCCATGGTTTTAATGCTGTTTTCAAACTTATAGTAAATCAAGACCATAAACTTCCGTTTTGTGTTACACTGATTTCTTAGGTGTTAAGGAATGGAATTGAACAGAACATTATTCTGGGATCTGCCACCAGTATGAAGTGGTAATCGTGGAATGTTATCCGAATACAGAAAAGCGAATTTAAATACCATGCAAATTACATATCTTGTTTTATTCCCTCATGATACTAAAGATATATAGAATGCTTAAAATAAAATTCCTCAGCAACTTGGAAGGTGACAGAGGGAGAATCCACAGTGCGGTATTCCTAGCCGCGGACTATTCATGTAGCCAAAGTATTTATGTGGCTGGCCCACATAGGTTTCTTGCCAAAAACTCTAATACGATTAGACAGGGTAGAATCAGAAATAATATTCCCAATGGTACAAGCTAGAGCCCCAGGTTCCAGAGCTCAAGGGCAGCTTGAGTCACTGTGACACATCCACGATGTTGAGAGCTGCGTGGATAGCACATTCAGAGAGGTGATCTCACTGTCGGCTAGGAGCATGTAGGCAGAAAGGGAATGGGTAACAATGCAGTCTAAGAGAACCAGGTAGGTAGCGCAGGAGTCTCCGGAGATCCGCTTGCTAATTGTTTTTCCATTTCAGATGCTGGTTTCTCAGGGGAGTGAAGTCAGAGCCAAGTTTGTGGCGCCATAAGCTGTTCAGTTGTACAGGAGAGCAGAAAGAAGAGGGGAAGACGTGTTGTTAGGATAGGCATTTCTGAGGCAGTAAACGTGACTCCAGGAGGGTATCTTGCCTTCCTGGTGCATGGGGCAACTTCTACTGGGGGAGGGTGAACATCAGCATCAATGACTCTGGGAAAAGGGGAATGAGATCCTGAAAGTAGATTTCAGGGAGCTAGGAAGAGATTAAAAAGCAGGATCTCTGATGTAATAATCTCAGGATCACTCCCAGTCCCACGAGCAAGTGCGAATAGAAATAAGAGAATTGAGTGATTGAACATGTGGCTGGAAAACTGAAGTGGGAGAGAGGGCATCAGGTTTCTGAAGCATTGGGACCATTTCTGGGGCAGATTGGACCTGTACAAAATGGACAGGCTGCATCTAAGCATAACATGGATTAACATCTTGCAGAGAGATTCGCTGTTGGAAAATTGACACGCAATTGGCAGGAAGATAAGAAACTGCGAATGAGCTCTGGTTCGAGTGAAACAAAACTGGTAAACGGCAGTAGAAAGCAAAAACATGGCTTCCGGTGGCGTTTGCGAGCGGATTGGCCGCATCGAGAGGAGCTCCCACCGGTGGCCACTATTTGCAGCGCTTTCGGGGGTTTCCCCGATTCTTCGCTCCCCCCCCCCCACCCACCCCCGATTATTGTCGGCGTTTGGGGCCGTCCCGGGCATCAAGTGGGGCCGGTTCGAAAACCGGCGAGGAACCCTGCGCGGGTGTCAGGCGGCTGGTGCTGAGGCATCAGGCCCAGCGCGCGCGGAGGTCGGAGCAGCGGGGGCAGAGCCAAACGGAGGTCAAAGTCAGGGCGTGATGTAGGTGAAATGTCCCACATCAGGTGGCTCCCGCCTAGAATGTGGTAAGAAGACTGAAGTCCGGTACCAGGGAAATTCTGGAGGAATACAAAAAAGAAGAGAAAGAACCTTGGAGAAAGTTTTTTTTTTCTTCTTTTTTTGAAGGAAGGAAAAGTTTTTTGTTTTTCTACAAAAAAAGATTGAAGGAGGGTGGGAAAAAATTGGAAAAATAATTAGTCGTTAAAGGATGCGAAAAGCAGCGCCGAGGAAGGGAGGAAACGCGGGCTCACCGTTGAATGAGGACGACCAGCAAAAGTGCTGACAAGATGGCGGATGCCGTACCTCATGGTGGGGTCGCATTACTTACGGTGGAGAAGATGACCGAGGTGATGGCGGTGGAGCTGGAAAACCAGTTTGCGAGGCACATGGAGGCTTTGAGGAAGGAGATGGCAGTCGCATCAAATTCATTGGTGGAGGAGGCAATCGCCCCGGTGAGGGTAGCTGTGGCAAAGACATCGGCTGAGGTGAGAGGGCAGGGTGAGAAGATGAAGAAAGTGGAGGAGGACATGTCGCAGCATAGCGATCAATTCACCTCCATGGGGACGAGCTGCGGAGTGGTGGAGGTCAACCGAGGATTCCGAGCAAAGCTCGAGGACTTGGAGAACCGCTCAAGGGGGCACAATCTGAGAATTGTGGGCTTGCCCGAAGGGACAGCGGGCCCAAGGCCAACAGAGTACTTCGCTAAGAAGTTGGCGCAGTTGATGGGAGAGGGTGAGAACCCAGTACAAGCTCATCGGTTATTAAGGCCAAAGCCCAAAGTGAATGAGCTGCCAAGAGCAGTAATTATCTGCTTCCATAAGTACTGCATGAAGGAGAAGCTGTTAAGCTGGGCGAAGCAGAAGCGCGTGGTGCAGTGGGATGGTGCTGGAGTTCAGATCTACCAGGACTTGACGGTGGACTTGGCAAAAGAGCAGTGTTTGGGCGAGTGAAGGCACCACTGTACAAAAAGGTGGTGCGATTTGGTATGGTATACCCAGCGAAGCGGAGGGTGACGTATGATGCCAAAGAGACAGCTTTCGAGACAGCGGAGGCAGCTGAGGCGTTCGTCAGGGCAGAAGGCTTGGGACAGATGTGACGAGCGGAGCTGGAAGAGAGATTGTGGACTGTGATTGGGGAGCTGGAAAATGTATAAATGCTATAACTTTCTTTTTACTGACATGGATTGTAATTTACTTCTCTTCACACTGTTACAGACTTCAAGTTATTTGTTGGGTTGATTGGCATTCTGTGTTGCGACGGTTATATCTTATTTTAGTGAATTGTATGGGTTGGATTGTTGTTTTTGTCTTTTCTTTCTCTGGGACTGGTTGGGAGGGGACGGTATACCTTGGCAGGGGGAGCCACCCGCACTAGCTAACTAAAGTCGACTAGTGAACAGAGGTGAGGTGAGAGGAGAGCTGCGGACATTGGAGCCTGGTTAGCAAGTTTCGATGGGCCTACGAGGTGAGCGAGGGCTTCGAGAGGAAATGTAAGGGGGGGGGGATTCAATGTTAATAATGGATAGGGGCAGGTCAGGCTCATGGGGCAGGGCCCGGTGGTATGATGATGGTGGATAAGAAGGGTGGGAGGTTGAGAGACCCCCAGTTAGGATAGTCATGTGGAACGTGAGGGGGTTAGGAGGTCCAGTCAAAAGTGCTGTTAAGTGTATACGGTCCCAATTGGGACGATGTGGGATTCGCAAAGGTAGTGTTTGGGGCCATCCCCGACTTGGACACACACGAACTGATAGTGGGGGAGGACTGGAACTTGGTGCAAGAGCCAAGGTTGGACCGGTCACGGCCGTGCTTGCTGGTCCCATCGCTTGGGGCGAAGGCGTTGGCTGGGCTAATGGTGGAAATGGGAGGGGTGGACCCTTGGAGGTTTCTGCACCCGAGGGACAGGAGTACTCGTATGTTAGTAGGTCAACTCCAGAGGGAGGCAGCGGTAGGGGAAATTGTTCAGGTGAGGGATAGGGCAGGGAAGTTAGTGGTGGCTCCGGATCTGATTAACAAGGTTTTTGAGGAATTTTATGAGACGTTGTACAGGTCAGATCTACCTGGGGAAGTCAGTGAGATGCAGGAATTTCTAGATGAGTTGGAGTACCCGAGGTTAGGGGAGGGGGACAGGGCTAGATTAGAAGGAGCAATAGTGGAGCAGGAGATAAAAGATGCGATTGGGTGGATGCAGTCAGGGCAGATGGCAAGGCCAGATGGGTTTCCGGTGGAATATTATAAAAAATTCAAGGATAAGCTGGCACCCCTGATGGTGGGGATGTTTGAAGAGGCGATAGGGAGGGGGTTGTTGCCACAAACTTTGGGGCAGGCATCGATTTCCCTGTTGCTAAAAAAAGATAAGGATCCGACGGAGTGTGGATCGTAAAGGCCCAGATCACTTCTGAATGTGGACGCATAAGTATTGGCGAAGGTACTGGCAGATAGGCTGGAGGAGTGCCTCCCGAAGGTGATAGGTGAAGATCAGACAGGGTTCGTGAAAGGGAGGCAGCTCATTTCAAACGCTAGAAGGGTATTGAACGTCGTTATGGCACCGGCAGAGGGGAAGAAAACAGAGGTGGTTGTGGCATTGGACGCTGAGAAGGCGTTTGACCGGGTAGAATGGGGGTACTTGATGGCAGTTCTGGAGCGGTTTTGGATTGGACCAAGATTTGTGACCTGGGTAAAGCTACGATATAAGGAGCCAAGGGCGAGTGTCCGCACAAACAACATCAGCTCGAGATACTTTTCTCTCCACCGTGGGACTAGGCAGGGATGTCCTATGTCCCCCCTGCTGTCTGCACTCCGATTGAGCCGTTGGCCATCGCATTAAGAAGTTCAGGGGTTTGGAAAGAAATAGTGCTGAGGGGGGGGGGGGGGGGGGAGATAGAGCATAGGGTGTCCTTATATGCAGATGACTTGCTGTTATAAGTGTCGGAACCGAGTGTGTCGATAGGTGGGAATATTGGAGCTGCTTCGAGTGTTTGGGTCTTTCTCGGGGTACAAACTAAATCTATACAAGAATGAGTATTTTGTGGTGTCTCGGCCAGGGGTGGGGGCAGAGGTGGGGGGGCTGCCATTCCATAGGGCAGGAACTCACTTTAGGTACCTGGGATGCAGCTTGCCCGGGATTTGGGCGGGGGGGGGGGGGGATTGAGGGAAAGATTACTTCGTTCATATGGGGAGGGAAGGTGGCCAGAGTGAGAAAGGTGCTGCTACAGAGTGGAAGGCAGGCAGGGGCTTGGGTCTTCCGAACCTGATGTGTGGCGAATATGGAGAAGGTGCTGAGCTGGGTCAGAATGGAGGAGAGTTTGTGCAGGGGGTTGGGATTGAAAGCATTAGCAACACATCACTCCCAATAGCCCCGGGGAAAAACTCAGTGAGTCCGGTAATAATAGCTTCATTGAAAATTTGGAGGCAGTTTTTCCAACACTTCGGGTTGGGGGCAGGGTCGAGGGAAATGCCGATTCGGGGGAACCACAGATCTGAGCCAGGGAGGTGGGATGGAAATTTTTCGGAAATGGGAGGAGAAGGGGATTAAGACACTAAAAGATTTGTTTCTTAGGGGTCAGTTTGCAGGTTTGAAGGAGCTGGAAGCGAAGTATGGGCTGGAGCAGGGGGAAATGTTTACATACATGTAGGTTCGAGATTTTGCCAGGGGGATTGGAGAAGGCACCACTGGAAGGGATCTAAGCAAAGTGGGAGGAAGAGTTGGGAGAGGGTATGGAGGAGGGGTTCTGGTGTGAGGTGCTCCGGAGGGTGAATGCCTCCACCTCGTGCGCAAGATTGGGGCTGATATAGCTGAAGGTGGTATACAGAGCGCACCTCACGAGGGCAAGGATGAGCCGATTCTTTGAAGGAGTAGAAGATGTGTGTGAACGTTGCGGGGAGGGCCCCCGCTAATCACGTTCATATGTTTTGGCCCTTTCCAAAGCTAGAGGATTACTGGAAGGAAGTTTTTAGGGTAATTTCTAAAGTGATGCACATGAAACTGGACCCGGGCCCCCGGGAGGCCATATTCGGAGTGTCGGACCAGCCAGGGTTGGAAACGGGCACGGAGGCAGATGTTGTAGCTTTCGCCTCGTTGATCACCCGAAGGCGGATCCTGATAGGTTGGAGAGCAACCTCGCCACCCTGTGCACTGGCGTGGCGGGGGGACCTGTTGGAATTCTTGACTCTTGAGAAGGTTACGCTTGAACTGAGGGGGAAGGATGGAGGGGTTCTACAATTCATGGGCATTATTCATTATGCACTTTCAGGAACTGATAACATTGAATATTAGTTGGGGTGTGTGGGTGGGAGGGTTGGGGGGAGGGGGGCTTTGTGTGTTAATGGCGACTATGGGTGATCCCTAATTCCTTGTTGTCATTTGTTTGTGAGAACATGCGGGCTAATGTTTGGGGTTTGGTGGGAGGATGGGATCGTTGTTATTGATATGGGGTTGACATATTTGTTACTGATTATTGTTGGTGGGTGTAAATTTGGGAGAAAATGTGAATATGGATGAGAATAAAAAAATATATTTTTTTTAAACTCATCCATCCTACCTGTAATACTCCTGACATTAAAGTAGAAGCCATCCAAAAAAAAAAGAAAGCGAAAACAGAATGCAGATGGACATAGGCAAGCAGCAAATAAGATCAGAATGAAGGATAAAGTTTAAAAAAACACAGAATTTAAGGCACTCTGAATGCGTGTGGTAGTCACAAAAACCCGATAATTTGAATACCAAATTGAGGTAAATGGGTATGTTTTAATTGCCATTACGACGATGTAGCTACAGGGCGACCAAAATTGTGAACTAAATATCCAAGGATATTGGGCATTTAGAATAGATAGGTGAAAAGAGTAGGTAGGGAATTATTCTGGGGAGCATTACTGTTATTGGAGTTCCTGTTACTATTGTTGCCTGTATTTTCTGGTACGTGTTGGTATTATTGTGTTTTGTAAACCTTTTGATATATAAAATGTTACAAATTCAATAAAAAAATATTTAAAAAAAAAAAGATGTGCCAGAGAAGTGGGATGGAATTTTTGGAAATGGGAGAAGGGGATTAAGACACTAAAAGATTTGTTTCTTAGGGGTCAGTTTGCAGGATTGAAGGAGTTGGAAGCAAAGTATGGGCAGGAGCAGAGGGAAACGTTTAGATACATGCAGGTTCGAGATTTTGCCAGAAAGGAGATACACAACTTACCGGAGGAGCCGGCCTCCACATTGCTGGAGGAGGTGCTGACGACAGGGGGACTGGAGAAGGGGGTAGTGTCAGCAGTTTACAGAGCTATTTTGGAAGAGGAGAAGGCACCACTGGAAGGGATCGAAGCAAAGTAGGAGGAAGAGCTGGGAGAGGATATCGAGGAGGGGTTCTGGTGTGAGGTGCTCCGGAGAGTGACTGCCTCCACCTCGTGCGCGAGGTTGGGGCTGATACAGCTGAAGGTGGTATACGGAGCACACCTCACGAGGGAGAGAATGAGGTGATTCTTTGAAGGAGTAGAAGATGTGTGTGAACGCTGCGAATGGGGGGGGCCCCGCTAATCACGTTCATGTGTTTTGGTCCTGTCCAAAGCTAGAGGATTACTGGAAGGAGGTTTTTAGGGTAATTTCTAAAGTGGTGCACGTGAAACTGGACCCGGGCCCCCGCGTGGGCCTCTTTCCCCATATCCCCCGCCCTCCATCTCCCCCGCCCTCCATCTCCCCCGCCCTCCATCTCCCCCGCCCTCCATCTCCCCCGCCCTCCATCTCCCCCGCCCTCCATCTCCCCCGCCCTCCATCTCCCCAATCCTCCATCTCCCCAATCCTCCATATCCCCACCTTCCCCATATTTGTATTGTATTACTTTAAATTGTATTATTGAGGGGTTTTCTTGTGGGGGTCTCTGTCTCTCTTGGGCTGTTTCCTATGGTAATGTGCCCTGGCGTGGGGACCTGTTGGGATTCTTGACTCTTGAGAAGGTTAAGTTTGAACTGAGGGGAAGAATAGAGGGGTTCTAGAATTCATGGACATTACTCATTAGGCACTTTCAAGAACTGAATAGCATCACCCATTAGTTTGGGGGGGGGTAGTGTGTGTTAATGATGGCTATAGGTGATTCCGGATTTCTTTTTGTCAGTTGTTTATGTGAACATGTGGGCAAATGTTTGGGGTTTGGTGGGATCATTGTTATTGATATGGGGATTGACATATTTGGTACTGATTATTGTTTATTGTCGGTGGGTGTAAATTTAGGAGAAAATGTGAAAAAGGAGGAGAATAAATAATTTTTTTTTTTTTTTTTAAATGTGAAACAGGGATTCACCAAAAAAATCCCCGGGATAGTTGGATTATTTTATGAAGAAACCCAGTCTGAGAGTTTCAAAGAATGAGCGGTGACCTAACTGAAATGACAATTCTTACAGGGTGTGTGTAGATAAGATGTTTCTCCTGGCGGATGAGTCTAAAACCAGGGATCATGATCTCAAGATGAGGGGAAGGCCATTTAAAAGGTGACAGGAGGAGGAATTTCTGAGAGGGTAGTTAGTGAATCTTTGTAATTCTCTTCCCCAATCATGGAACATGTTCAAGACAGAAATTGATAAGATTCCTGGAGACCAGTGACATTAAGGGATATGGAAGTAAGATTGGAAGGTGGAATTGAGCTGGATGATCAGCCATGATCAAAGTGAACGGCGAAGCAGGCTCCACTGACTAAATTACCTTCTCCTGCTCCTATGTTCAGCACTTAGTCAGGGTGTTGCCAGTTCCCAGATCCCAGCAGTATCATGTATGATCAACCAATTCTTACTATTACTTGGAGTAAATTAAATTCGCCGAAGACAGGCAATCATGATGATGGGGCACCAGGTGGCAGAAATGGATTTTCCATTCTGTACTTCTGGTTGCAAACCCTTCAGCCTGGTCTTGTGTACTCAGGCGCCTACTCAACTGATTGATGGAGATGTTCACAAATACTCCTCCATGCTAGTTGCTCAATTATCCAACTCCTCGATCTAGTCGACATAGAAGGTAAGTCAAAATTTAGATCTGATCACTAGTTTGTGGAATCATTTAATTCTGTTTACAGCATGCATGCTTCTTCTGCTGTTTACCATGCATATAACGCTTTACTCGGTTGGCACCTCATTTTTAGGTGTGCCTGGTACTGCTCCTGGCAGGATGTTCGGCAGTCCTCATTGAACCAAGGTTGCTTCCCTGGCTTGACCGATATGCTGGACCCTGAGGTTACACAGTGTGGTTGAACATGATTCTGCTGTCACTGAAGGCCCACACAGCTTTTCATTCAAGCAATGTTTTGAGCTGAAAGATCTGCTCTGAATCTATCCTACTTAGGATGTGGAAATGCCACTTAAGATGAGGGGTCTCCTCAATGTTAAGACAGGACTTTGCCTCCAAAGCATTTTTTTAACGTAATGTGCTTTGGGATGCCTTGAGAGACCGAAAGGCACTATAAAGCTATTAAATTTCACTGATAACAATTAATTGGGAAACACAATCATTCTTCAATTTCCTTGGTCTTATCAGGTGCTACATCATTTGTTTAACAAAGAGGATACGCAGGTGCCTTGCATATTTTTCACTAATAATTCAGTTCCAAAATAAATCATGAGGAAAAATGACTGCAAAGTATGTTACCTTCCAACTTTATCTTTTCAGGAACCAAAATCAATTATTCACTTGTATCAGTCTAGATTAGCAACTCAAAACATGGCTGTGGGCTTTCACCCTACCCTACAACACACCGCAGTACTGAGATTCTCATTCGGGTCAATATTTTGCAACGAAAGATGCACACTTCCTGAAATTATATTTTATAATAAACAAATCCACCCATAGAATGTTTTACTTAAATTTACTTTAAAAAGGATACAATAAAGCTTGGTCTGTATATGTCATGTTCAATGTGAGCAAGGCTTTTAGAAATAAGCTGAGTTTTGACTTTCATTCCCAGAAGAATAATCTGCATCCGTGGCTTCAGATACAAAATGCTACAATAAGCCTGAAAATAAAACATAAACTATAAGCATCAAGTGCACTGGCTATACTGCAGAAATATTCTTTAAATATTCCAAGTTCACCTCATGAATGTCATCATTGAGGAAGAAATAAAATTCTACTTTAAAGTTCAATTTCAAATCTGCAGATTAAGTCAATTTTTGTTTTTGCCCTTAGCCTATGTAAAAATGGAATACAAGGTCAGAATAAAGCTTTGGCCAACGCACAAAGTCAATCAATAGGAATTTAACAGCGAATATCCTTTTCTTTAAAAAAAAAACATTTTATTAAAGGCATTTATGGTTTCATAATAATAAACGATACAAATGCAAACATAGTTCAGTGCAAAATACATCCCTCCATCTCCCATTATTCCCGCCTATTCCAGGCACAAAATAGCCTTATTCCCCTCTACCCCCCACCCCCTTATTGAAGCGAATATTCTTTTCATGAAGATCCCTGCCTCTTTGACAGAAACTCCAGGTTCAAGACCCTCCCAGGGCTTCATGGTCAAGGAAGGTGTTTATAACACGACCAAATAGTTTGAACATCAATTTGCAAATCCTTCCAACATTCACCAATGGCAGGTGGTAAGAGTGAGAGTGATTCCTAGTCAGCTATATGATGGAAAGAAATTGGAGCCTCAACCATCCCTATTCATAGCTCCAGGCTATAACATGCATGTAAAAGTGTATGTTGCCAGCACAACTTGGTCTCCTTGGAGGGGCAGCCGGTGGCTCAGTTGGCTAACCAGCTAGTGTGGGTCAGATTACTGCCAACAGCACTGGGTTCGTTCCCTGTTCCTATTGGGTTGGATTCGGGTTGTGGTGCTGTACGTCAGACTGGTCTTTGGGCAGAGAACGCAAGAAGAATCTAGTCACAATGTCAAATCTTCACTCAAACCTTTTAAGATTGCCAAAACAGGAAAATTTGAATTCTCGACGGGCGGTACGGTAGCACAGTGGTTGGCATTGTTACTTCACAGTTTCAGGATCCCAGGTTCGATTCCCGGCTTGGGTCAATGTCTGTGCAGTCACCACGTTCTCCCAGTGTCTGTGTGGGTTTCCTCCGGGTGCTCCGGTTTCCTCCCACAGTCCAAAGATGCGCGGGTTAGGTGGATTGGCCATGCTAAATTGCCCCTTAGTGTCCAAAAAAGGTTAGGTGGGGTTACTGGGTTACGGGAATAGGGTGGAGGCGTGAGCTTAAGTAGGGTGCTCTTTCCAAGGGCCAGTGCAGACTCGATGGGCTGAATGGCCTCCTTCCGCACTGTAAATTCTATGATTCTATGAGTACAATACAATCAGAAATAAAACAATTCAGCAGTGACTAAGGGTTTTTGTTAATTAGACACAGAAACTTCAATCACAAAC
Organism: Scyliorhinus torazame; assembly: GCF_047496885.1. Taxonomy (NCBI): domain Eukaryota; kingdom Metazoa; phylum Chordata; class Chondrichthyes; order Carcharhiniformes; family Scyliorhinidae; genus Scyliorhinus; species Scyliorhinus torazame. Next base: position 33,940,010 of record NC_092714.1, read on the forward strand.
TGCCTAACCTTCCAAATTAGCAAAACGGTAACCTTGCCAGAAAACCACTGCATTAAACTTACCCTTAATGAGTAATCACTTTCAGGCACGATTTGGTCCATCCGTTCCTGCCTTTTGTATCTTCTCTTTCCCGTGTTGTCATCCAAAATATCTCCAGGAATTCGGATATCGTGCTTATCAGATTCAAAGTCAAACTCTGGATTTCCATCATTGGTTCTTGGAAATAAAATAACTCTATTAAATCCAGGGCTTATTTCAATCTTTGAAATTTAGCGCCAGAAATTCAGCCAAACTCTTTCAAAGAAGAGTGACAGCTATTATAACTGGTGTTCTTATGAGAGCAAAGGAGATTAGGGGAGATCTAACGGAGGTGCTCAAAGTACACGGGGTTTTGATAAGAAACAGATTTCCATTGGTCACTGAGTCAGTAACTGGAGTGTACCTCTTCAAGATCACCACTAAATACATGGAGAGGTTTACAATTTGATTTAAAATCTAGAAATCATCAGGACACAGAATTACCCATCAGAAAGTGGTAAAAATAGAATCTATAACATCTTTGACGGGGGAACTGGATCAAAGTTTAAAAATTAAAAATGTTTACAAATGTTTGAGGGAAGACCAGGATACTGGGACTAAGTAGGGAAGGGTTAGGAACTAGGACCGAACAGATAACTCTTCCAGAGAGCCAGCACAAATGTGATGAGCTAAAGTGCTTCATTCTGTCCTGTAAAATATTATAGTGCCATGACCATATCGGATACCAGGAAGTGAGCGGTTCAAAATGTTATATTTTTTTAAATCTATAGATAAGCATGGGCAGCACGGTGGCACAGTGGTTAGCACTGCTGCCTCACAGCAACAGGGACCCTGGTACAATTCTGGTCTTGGGTGACTGTCTGTGTGGAGTTTGTACGTTCCCCCGTGTCTGCGTGGGTTTCCTCCGGGTGCTCCGGTTTCCTCCCACAGTCCAAAAAGATGTGTGAGTTAGGTGGATTGGCCACGATAAATTGCCCAGGGATGTGCAGGTCAGGTTGTGGGATTACGGGGATAGGGCGGGGTGGACATTCGTAAATGGGTAGAGTGCTCAAAGGGTCAGTGCAGACTCGATGGGCCGAATGGCCTCCTTCTGCGCTGTAGGGATCCTATGATTCTACTGCATCTCTCATCTAATCTGACCATTACATTAATATCATTCTATCAAAACTTTCATATTCTTGAGGTACTAATTAACAAAGTGTAACTTACTTTCTTATATTCCAAATTATAATCCTTGTTCCTCGTTTTCCAGAAATAGCATCCAGTTCTGCCAGGAGCTCCGCTTCTGTACTGAATAAGGAATGCTGTAAAATTGCTTTCAAACTTGACTGCATGTCCTCACTTATAAGCTTTTGTAAGGCTTGTATTAAGGAATGTAAGCATTTATTCAATATGCAACAGCATGTAACTGACACAACACAGCAAAATTACGGATTCCCATGAATTCTAACCAGAACTTCAAAGAATATTGCGAATACAAAAAGGTGCGAACACGAAAAAAAAAAGAATGGTCATCTTGAAGCGGGAGGAATGCTGATCCCTACTCAACACATGGAGCTGCAGGACTCAACCAGGGTCTTTGATAAGGCAGGTTCCTCGTACTCAAAATATAGAAATACTTGAAAAAATTACTTCTAGTGGTAGCCAAGAAGTAAATACAACTTCTCATCTTCCCCACATAGTCCTCATTTAACCCACAGATTTACTGAGTTATAACTGACCCACAGTCAAAGTAGTTGATTCAATCCAGAGTCTCCTATGTTCAGTTCCTGGTCACGACTGAGGCAGCAAAAAAGGAATAACTGGTCAGTTATGTTTGTGAATAAACAAACGGCCTGTTTCTGATCTCTTTTGCAGCACAGTAAGTGAAAAGACAGCATCAGGCCCATCCTAGGATCAAATCAGATGGCCCTGGCAGGCAAGGTTCACCACTGGCTGTGGCCCAAAATTGTTGAATATTAAACATGCACCAGATGGGCTGCAGTGGTTCAAGAAGTCAACTCACCACCAGCTTCACGGGAAAATAAGGACTGATGAGAAATACTGGCAGCGACACCCACGTCCCACAAATAAATTTTAAAAACTGCAGGGTATCAATATACTACGCCAGGGGAAAATGGAATGAGAATTCCATAACACAACATGCAAGGTACTCAAAAACCCAGCCAAAATATGTGGGGTTGCCAAGCATGCACAAGCCACTTTTCAACAGGAAACATTGGGCATTTCCTAACAACTAATTTTAAAGCCAACAATCCCAGCCACAATATGAAGATGCCGGAGAAAAGGGCAGATAACGTAGCATTTTAAATAGTAAGCGTCTTTTAACGAAGGATAAATATCTCCAAATAAAGAAGGATATTGTTCTGGTTAAATGAAATAATTGGTACAACCACATTTTCTGCTTTTATCGCTGCAAGATAAGTCTGAGACAAGAAGCCCACACTCCACGCTTCTCCATTTTTTGTGAAAACTATTGCATCTCTTCCCAATCGCATAGATCCAGACTTGAAACCATTGCCATAAAGGCCAACAGGAGCATGACCATTTATTGCCACTTTGTCACTGAATCCAAAGCTGGGAGAAACAAGAAATAAATTTATATTAATATGAATCGCAAAACTTTCAAACTAAAATATTACATCACTTTTCAAATGTTAAATAGCGAACTTGCATAATCTCCAAATATCCAAATATAGATTTTTAAAATAATTTAGTGTTGCAGTACAGATTCGAGAAGTTAAAATTTTAATTACAAAATTCATAATCTTAAAAGTCAGATGAAAAATTAGAACACCATCGCTGCACAGGAATCTGCCATCACCCATCCCCTCGATAAACTAACCCTCGAGCCCGCTGCTCTCGCAAACTACTGCCCCATCCTCAACATTCCTTTCCTTTCAAGTCCTTAAAACTTACAGCCACCTCCCAAATCCATACCCATCTTTCTGGATCCCAAAGGAGTGAAATAGGGGAGAGTTTGTACACGCTGGCTGGGAAATCAAAAACATGACGGGAGGGGACAGTCATTTTGGACTGATATAAGGAAAAGGGGTGTGAATCTTCAGAATTCTCCCACCCAGACTATTGCTGATGCCCCACCATTGAATGTATTTAAAACTGGGATAGACAGATGATTTGGTTCAGGGAATGAAGGGATATAGGAAGCAGACAGGAAAGACCAAGGACTTGAAGTCCAAGACCAGCCTGAATGGTGGAGCAGATTCGAGGGACCCACTGGTCTATCCCTGCTCCTATCTCGTGTTCTTGCGAAACAACATTTTTGAATCCCTCCAATCATGGCCACTATCGTAATGGCTATCAAAATCAAAAATGACAGCCTCTCTTACTGTAACAAAAGAAAGCTACCCATCGTCGTCCTTCTCAACCGGTCTGCAGCCTTCAAAGGTTGACCACACCATCCTCCTCCAGGGCCTCTCCAATGCCCTTTAGTCTGATTTAGAAACATAGAAAACAGAACAAAATAGGAGCAGCAGGAAGCCATTCGGCCCTTCAAGCCCGCTCTGCCATTCATTGTGATCATGGCTGATCATCAATCTCAATAGCCTAATCCCGCTTTCCCCATATCGTTTGATCTCCTTCGCCCCAAGTGCAAACTGCTTCTTGAAACCGTACAATGTTTTGGCCTCAACTACCTCCTATGGTAACGAGTTTCACAGGCTCACCACACTCTGGGTGAAGAAATTTCTCCTCCTCTCAGTCCTAAATGGTCTACCCCGTATCCTCAGACTGTGACCCCTGGTTCTGGACGCACCATCAGGAACATCCTCCCTGTCTAGTCCTGTTAGAAATCCCCCCTCATTACTCTGAACTCCAGTGAATACAATCCTAACAGATTCAATCGCTCCTCATACGTCAGTACTGCCATCCCAGGGATCAGTCTGGTAAACCTTTGCTGCACTCCCTCTACAGCTAGAACATCCTTCCTCAGATTTCACATCACAATTTCATTCATACCCTTTAATCGCAGCCAGAGAATCGCCTGCAATGGTTGCTCTTCCTGATGCTGCACCATTATGTCTGGTGTCCTGCAAAGACCTACCCTTGGCCTCCTCCTACTTCTCATTACATACGTTCCTCTCAACAATATCTTCTGAAAATGCACGAGTAAGAATGACATCCAGCCCTAGCAAATCACCAACACTGTTGATTCCTCCAGTATCTCTAGATCCACAATACTTGTACAACATCCAGCAATTTTCTCCAAATAGATATCAGGAATACTGAAACTTTTATCTTTGGTCCCTACAATCTCCATTCTGGAGCCATCACCTCCAGTATGCTCCCTGGCAAATGTCTGGGGTTGAACCAAACTGTTGGGAGCCTTGGTGTCATATTTGCTCCTGAGCCACTGAACACAATTGTGCCATCGCTTAGGTGGTCTTCTTCCACCTGTGAACTATGCCCCTGCCTTAGCTCAACTGCTACTGAAACCCTCATTCATGTTCTTGGTACCTCATGACTTGGCTATTCCAATGCATTCCTTGCCGGCTTTCCATGTTCAACTTCTCGCAAACTTGAAGTCATCCTAGACTCTGCTGCCCATGTTCTTATTCACAGCATGTCCCATGCGCCCATCATCCCATGCTCGCTGACCTATACTGGCTTCTGGTCAACCAATGCCTCGATTTCAAATCCCTCCACGATGTTGATCCACCGTGCCTCAGAAAGTTCCTCTAGCCCCACAGTTGTCAGAAATCTGCGCTCCTCCAATTCTAGCCTCTTGATCATCCAACCTTCAGTTGCCAAGCCCATTAACTCAGGTATTCTCTCCCTACACATTGTCACCTCTTTCCTTCGTTAAGATGCTCCTTAAAACCTACCTCTTTGGTCAAGCTCGAGGTAACCTGCCCTAATGCTTCCTTATACATTCGGTGTCAAATTTTGCTTTTTTAGCATTCCTGTGAAGGCTCCTGGGATGTTTTGCAGTCGCCGAATCATTTCAAGCATTTTCACTGTCATGCGTGAATGTGGGATGTCCTTATAATTGTACAAACATTCGTCAATAGCCATTGATCTGATGACATTTTCTGAAAATAAGTGGATATATCACTGGGTGTTTGGCAGAGCAAAGTGCACAGAGGGGACACAGTCTGCAGAGGGATATAGATAGTTTAAATGAGTGGGCATGGGTCTGGCAGGTGGAGTACAATGTTGATAAATGTACGGTCATCCATTTTGGTAGGAATAACAGCAAAATGAACTTTTATTTAAGTGGTAAAAAATTACAGCATGCTGCAGTGCAACCTAGGTGTTCTTGTGCATGAATCACAAAAAGTTGGTTTGCAGGTGCAGCAGGGAATTACGAAGGCAAATGGAATTTTGTGCTTCATTGCTAGAGGAATGGAGTTTAAAAACAAGGATATTATGTTGCAGCTGTATAGGGTGCTGGTGAGGCCACACCTGGAGTACTGTGTACAGTTTTGGTCTCCTTACTTGAGAAAGGATATACTGGCACTGGAGAGGGTGCAGAGGAGATTCTCGAGGTTAATTCCGGAGTTCAAAGGAGACTGAGTCGACTCAATCTATACTCATTGGAATTTAGAAGAATGAGATGGAATCTGATAGAAACATATAAAATTATGAAGGGAATAGTTAAGGTAGAAACAGTGAGTTTGTTTACACTGGCGGGTGAAACAAGTAGTAAGGGGCATAGCCTCAAAATAAGGGGGAGCAGATTTAGGACTGAGTTGAGGAGGACCTTCTTCACCCAAAGAGTTGTAAATCAGTGGAATTCCCTGCCCAGTGAAGCAGTTGAGGCTACCTCGTTGGATGTTTTTTAGGCAAAGATAGATAGATTTTTGAACAGTCCAGGAATTAAGGGTTATGATGAGCAGGCGGGTCAGCTTGGAGGGACTCAAAGCCCCTGAAGTCGGAGGCCTGGTTAACCGACATGGCGAGCTTTCTCAGCCTGGAGAAGATTAAGTTCGCCTTGAGAGGGTCACTGTTAGGGTTCGCCCGGAGGTGGCAGCCATTCATCGATTTCTTTGCGGAGAATTAAAATTGTTTGTTAAAAAAAAACTTGGACCGAGTCCGCAAAAAGATCAGCCATGATCTTATTGAATGGAGGAGCAGGGGATGGCCTACTCCTGCTCCTAGTTCTTATGTTCTCCATCTTTCAAAAGGGAATACATTTTTTAAAATCACAATTTCTGTAACGCCAATCACACTGAAGTGAGGCATTGTGACCGAAGTACAGATGCAAATTAAGCCAAATTAACAGGGTTAATCGATTAATGCTCTTACATGGTAAAGCACACCAAGGGATGGAATTGTAGAAGTCAATATTTTTCCTGCTTCTGGACTGTGGTAGAAAGACTCAACAAAGTTCGTTCCGACAAAATAACTAGTCTTTATTTACGAAAAGACTGCATGCAGTATTGGCTGCAACTTGAGTTTAGAGAGCAGTTGTTACAAACTGCTAATTCCTCCTCAAGTCCGCGCTTACACAAAGAATCAGTTCAGTATTTATGCATTATCATTATCAGTATTGCGGGACTACAGCGTATTCAGGAATTCGATCAGTAGTAGAAACATAAGCAATGTCATAAATCATGGCACAACCTGCTGACCTCCTAGAACTCTTTGTCTCATCAGTCATACCATTATCTTGTCCTTTGATAGAAAATTAAAAGGTCGGTGACTCCTTCATCCTTGACCTTATCTTGTCTAGCTCATACAGCTCATGAGTTAATCTTATAAGAACTTAGAGGTCAGGCATTTTGGAATAGCTTGACCTTCTCTGATCTTATTCATGCTTTAAGTTATGCGGAGTCAGCCTTATCAGGTCTTACAGGGGTCTGGCATATTGGAATAGCTTGGTCAGCTTTTCTTACATCGTACCAAGCAGTTGACCAATTTTCCCATCATGCCATTACTTAATTCGTACAACTTCACAGAATGGAGACCTGGCCACTTACATATGTATCTCGGACTCGTTTCAATCTCAGTAATTTCCAGTTAATCCCCAAAATTGCACAGTTTACAGTCTAGAAGATCGCCAAATACCTCCAAGCCTCGCTTCATGGAGCTATCCACCAGCCCCATAATCGCGCAACAGAGCTACCGCCAATTACTTTAAGCTGCTGCTTGCACCAACGTGATATGATCTCAAGCAACGATCAACCTCAATAGATACCGTATACCAGTATATCAACGAATAGCCCACTGTTCATAATTCAAAGTTTTTACATTCAAATTGCTGCAAAGCGTAAAAAGAATCATCATGAGAAGAAATTACCTCAGTGATAGTATTTTGAGCAATTTATAACAAAAGCAACTTACCTCAGCATTTTGTGCAACTTGCTTTGATTCATCCCCTGGCCATTATCAGCAAATATCAAGCAAATATTTTCTTTTATTTTTGTCTTATCAATCCACATCTGCTTTGCATTTACATCTGGATCGTACGCATTATCTGGAAAAGTAAAACAAAAGTCAAATAATGGTACAACATGATGCTTAGCTAAATTAATTTTAGATGCTATTCTTAAACAAAAAGTACTTTAAAAAAAATTAAATGACTGCCTATGCATTGTTAGATGCAGGGCATTATACTCATGAGGGGAAAATCAATCACAGCAACTCTTCATTTGAAATTTAACAAAAATCACTGTTTAAAAGACGGATCCATGACGTCAAGAACCAATCTGCTCCAACAAACCGAAGAATGTTTTCCCCAAACTATATTAGCACATGTGCGCAAAGCACAAGAGATAACCGTTTAAATATTATAAGTATATAAAAGCACTAGACGGTGGTTTTGGTAAACGTATATGCCCCGAACTGGGATGATGCCAATTTTATGAGGCGTATGCTAGGACGCATTCCGGACCTAGAGATGGGAAAGCTGATAATGGGGGGAGATTTTAATACGGTGTTGGAACCAGGGCTGGATAGGTCGAAGTCCAGGACTGGAAGGAGGCCGGCAGCAGCCAAGGTACTTAAAGATTTTATGGAGCAGATGGGAGGTGTAGACCCATGGAGATTTAGTAGACCTAGGAGTAAGGAGTTCTCGTTTTTCTCCTATGTCCATAAAGTCTACTCGCGAATAGACTTTTGTGTGCTGGGAAGGGCGTTGATCCCGAAGGTGAGGGGAACGGAGTATACGGCTAAAGCCATTTCGGATCACGCTCCACACTGGGTAGACTTGGAGATAGGGGAGGAAACAGGAGGGTGCCCGCCCTGGAGAATGGACATGGGACTAATGGCAGATGAGGGGGTGTGTCTAAGGGTGAGGGGGTGCATTGAAAAGTACTTGGAACTCAATGATAATGGGGAGGTCCAGGTGGGAGTGGTCTGGGAGGCGTTGAAGGCGGTGGTTAGAGGGGAGCTGATATCAATAAGGGCACATAAAGGGAAGCAGGAGAGTAAGGAACGGGAGCGGTTGCTGCAAGAACTTTTGAGGGTGGACAGACAATATGCGGAAGCACCGGAGGAGGGACTGTACAGGGAAAGGCAAAGGCTACATGTAGAATTTGACTTGCTGACTACGGGCACTGCAGAGGCACAATGGAGGAAGGCACAGGGTGTACAGTACGAATATGGGGAGAAGGCGAGCAGGTTGCTGGCACACCAATTGAGGAAAAGGGGAGCAGCGAGGGAAATAGGGGGAGTGAGGGATGAGGAAGGAGAGATGGAGCGGGGAGCGGAGAGAGTGAATGGAGTGTTCAAGACATTTTATAAAAAATTATATGAAGCTCAACCCCCGGATGGGAGGGAGAGAATGATGGGCTTCTTGGATCGGCTGGAATTTCCCAAGGTGGAAGAGCAGGAAAGGGTGGGACTGGGAGCAAAGATCGAGGTAGAAGAAGTGGTGAAAGGAATTAGGAGCATGCAGGCGGGAAAGGCCCCGGGACCGGATGGATTCCCAGTCGAATTCTATAGAAAATATGTGGACTTGCTCGCCCCGGTATTGACGAGGACCTTTAATGAGGCAAAGGAAAGGGGACAACTGCCCCCGACTATGTCTGAAGCAACGATATCGCTTCTCTTAAAGAAGGAAAAGGACCCGCTACAATGCAGGTCCTACAGACCTATTTCCCTCCTAAATGTAGATGCCAAGATCCTGGCCAAGGTAATGGCAATGAGAATAGAGGAATGTGTCCCGGGGGTGGTCCACGAGGACCAAACTGGGTTTGTGAAGGGGAGACAGCTGAACACGAATATATGGAGGCTGTTAGGGGTAATGATGATGGCCCCACCAGAGGGGGAAACGGAGATAGTAGTGGCGATGGATGCCGAGAAAGCATTTGATAGAGTGGAGTGGGATTATTTGTGGGAGGTGTTGAGGAGATTTGGTTTTGGAGAGGGGTATGTTAGATGGGTGCAGCTGTTGTATAGGGCCCCGATGGCGAGCGTGGTCACGAATGGACGGGGATCTGCATATTTTCGGCTCCATAGAGGGACAAGGCAGGGATGCCCTCTGTCCCCATTATTGTTTGCACTGGCGATTGAGCCCCTGGCGATAGCGTTGAGGGGTTCCAAGAAGTGGAGGGGAGTACTTAGAGGAGGAGAAGAACACCGGGTATCTTTGTATGCGGACGATTTGCTACTATACGTGGCAGACCCGGCGGAGGGGATGCCAGAAATAATGCGGATACTTGGGGAGTTTGGGGATTTTTCAGGGTATAAATTGAACATGGGGAAAAGTGAGTTGTTTGTGGTGCATCCAGGGGAGCAGAGTAGAGAAATAGAGGACCTACCGTTGAGGAAGGTAACAAGGGACTTTCGTTACCTGGGGATCCAGATAGCCAAGAATTGGGGCACATTGCATAGGTTAAATTTAACGCGGTTGGTGGAACAAATGGAGGAGGATTTCAAGATATGGGATATGGTATCCCTGTCACTGGCAGGGAGGGTGCAGGCGGTTAAGATGGTGGTCCTCCCAAGATTCCTCTTTGTGTTTCAGTGCCTCCCGGTGGTGATCACGAAGGCTTTTTTTTTTAAAAGGATTGAAAAGAGCATCATGGGTTTTGTGTGGGCCGGGAAGACCCCGAGAGTGAGGAAGGGATTCTTACAGCGTAGCAGGGATAGGGGGGGGGGGCTGGCACTACCGAGCCTAAGTGAGTATTATTGGGCCGCTAATATTTCAATGATGAGTAAGAGGATGGGAGAAGAGGGGGGAGCGGCGTGGAAGAGATTAGAGAGGGCGTCCTGTAGGGGGACTAGCCTACAGGTTATGGTGACAGCCCCATTGCCGTTCTCACCGAGGAACTACACCACAAGCCCGGTGGTGGTGGCTACACTGAAGATTTGGGGACAGTGGAGACGGCATAGGGGAAAGACTGGAGCCTTGGGGGGGTCCCCGACAAGAAACAACCATAGGTTTGCCCCGGGGGGAATGGATGGGGGATATGGAATGTGGCAAAGAGCAGGAATAACGCAACTGAAAGATCTGTTTGTGGATGGGAAGTTCGCGAGTCTGGGAGCGCTGACCGAGAAATATGGGTTGCCCCAAGGGAATGCATTCAGGTATATGCAACTGAGGGCTTTTGCGAGGCAACAGGTGAGGGAATTCCCGCAGCTCCCGACACAAGAGGTGCAGGACAGAGTGATCTCAAAGACATGGGTGGGGGATGGTAAGGTGTCAGATATATATAGGGAAATGAGGGACGAAGGGGAGACTATGGTAGATGAACTAAAAGGGAAATGGGAAGAAGAGCTGGGGGAGGAGATCGAGGAGGGGCTGTGGGCAGATGCCCTAAGCATGGTAAACTCGTCGTCCTCGTGTGCCAGGCTAAGCCTGATTCAGTTTAAGGTATTACACAGGGCGCATGACTGGAGCACGGCTCAGTAAATTTTTTGGGGTGGAGGATAGGTGTGCGAGGTGCTCGAGAAGCCCAGCGAATCATACCCATATGTTTTGGTCATGCCCGGCACTACAGGGGTTTTGGATGGGGGTGACAAAGGTGCTTTCAAAAGTAGTGGGCGTCCGGGTCGAACCAAGCTGGGGATGGCTATATTTGGGGTTGCACAAGAGCCGGGAGTGCAGGAGGCGAGAGAGGCCGATGTTTTGGCCTTTGCGTCCCTAGTAGCCCGGCACAGGATATTGTTAATGTGGAAAGAAGCCAAGCCCCCGGGGGTGGAGACCTGGATAAATGACATGGCAGGGTTTATAAAGCTAGAGCGGATTAAGTTCGTTCTAATGGGGTCGGCTCAAGGGTTCACCAGGCGGTGGCAACCGTTCGTCGAATACCTCGCAGAAAGATAGATGGAATGGAAAAAAGAAGGCAGCAGCAGCAGCCCAGGATCGGGGGGGGGGGGGGGGAGGAGGAACCAGAAGGACTCTCAGGGTTGTTAATATATACTGTATAATATGTATAGGTCGTTGCGACAGATAATTATATATTGGACTGTTAAATTATATTTTTGGAGAGTGTTACTTGTGATAAGGCTGTTGCCAATTAGGATTAGTTTTCATTTTTGTTATTTATTATTTATTCATTTTTTGTTTATAAAATAGGTCATTGTTATTTGTGTTGTTATAATATTGTGTAAAGGATGCACAATGTACTGTGTTGGTTGACCAAAAATTTTCAATAAAATATTTATTAAAAAAATAAAAATAAAAGCACTAGAGCTAACACTTCAGGCAGAGATGACTTTTTTTTTTAAAACAATCATGTTTATTGATGAAGTTTTCACATGTAAAAAAGAACACAATAAAGTTACAATATAATACAGCACCCAAAGCAAGGGAAAAAGGAACAGATACACGTCAACCCCTGCACGAGTACAGGGAGGAGAAAGACATCATAATTGGATTCATACTGCAATTCAATGATCCAGCACCGCCTTCTCTTCCCAGATTCATAGAATCCCTCCAGTGTCGGAGGTGGCCATTTGGCCCATTGAGTCCACACTGACCCGCCAAAAGAGCACCCTACCCAGGCCAACTCCCCGCCCTATCCCATTAACCCTACCTAGCCTGCACATCTTGGGATACTATGGGGCAGTTTAGTAAGGCCAATCTACCTACCTGGACATCTTTGCACTGTGGGAGGAAACCGTAGCACCCGGAGGAAACCCCCGCAGACATGGGGAGAACCTGCAAACTCCATCCAGACCTCCTAGCTCTCAAATCGCATTACTCGGGCTTTGAACTAGTTAAAGGAGCCAAGGGCTCACGAGAGGCGAGTAAAGTTTCCAGAATATGCAATAGAACAGAGAGCAGAGAAGGTGGCAGGAATCTAACTTTAGGCAGAGCAAAATGGGGGACCGAGGGTGTTGTACCTAAATGCGCGCAGTATATGAAACAAAGTAAATGAGGTTGCAGCATACATTGAAATTGGCCGGCACAATGTTGTGGACATCACAGACGCGGCTACAATGGTATATGGGCTGGGATCTAAATATCCACAGATACTGTCCTATCAAAAGGACAGACAGATTGGCAGAGGGGGCAGGGTTGCATCTTTGTAAGGAATGAAATTTAATTGATAGCGAGGAGCGATATAGGGGCAAAAGGCATAGATTCTGTGTGGGTAGAGTTGAGGAATCACAAAGATAAAAAGACCCTGATGGGAGTTATGTACAGGCCCCCTAGCAGAAGCCAGTACATGGCTCAAAAAATAAATCAGGAGCTAGAAAAGGCATGTAAAAGAGGATATGTTATAATAATCTTACAGGACTTTAATATGCAGGTGGACTGGGAAAATCAGGTTGGTAGTGAATCCCAAGAAAGGGTATTTGTGGAATGTCTACAGATGTTTTATTGGAGCAGCTTGTGAAAAAGCCTACTAGGAAACAGGCAATTCTGGATTTGGTGATGTGTAATGAGGCAGACTTGATTAGGGGACTTAAGAGTGAAGGAACCTTTAGGGAGCAGTGACCACAACACAATTGCATTCACCCTGCAGTTCGAGGGGGAGAACCTGGAATCAGATGTAATGGCATTACAATTGAATAAGGGTAGCTATAAAGACTTGAGGGAGGAGCTGGCCAGAGTTGACTGGAAGAGGAGCCGAGCAGGGAAGATAGTGGAACAGCAATGGCAGGCGTTTTGGGGGGTTATTCGGGAGGCACAACAGAAATTCATCCCGAGGAGGAAACATGCCAAGGCATCCATGGCTAACAAGGGAAGTCAAGGACAGCATAAAAGCAAAAGAAAAAGCATACAAAGTGGCGAGCATTAGTGGGAAGCCAGAGGATTGGGAAGCCTTGAAAAGCGAGCAGAGGACAATTAAAAAAGCAATAGTGGGGAAGCAATGGTTGCGGGGGGGGGGGTGAAAGGTCTGATGGTGGCTATATCACCTAGGCCGGTTGGACTACACTCCAGGGTTCTAAAGGAGATAGCTGGTGAAATTGTGGAGGCATTGGTGGTGATATGGCCATTGCTGAATCTCTCACTATAAAACTAATAGTGGCCACCACTGACCAGAAACCAGGCAAGCCACAAATACCATGGCTGCAAGAGCAAGGCAGAGACTGGGAATTCTGTGGCAATTAACTCACTTCCTGACTCCCGAAAGCCTGATCACAAGTCAGGAGTGTGATGGAACACCATTTGCCTGGTTGAGGGTAGCGCCAACAACACTCGAGATGCTGAGGACAATCAGGGCAAACAGCCATCTTAATATCCACTTGCTCCAGCACCACTGCATGTGTCAGCAATGTGCACTGCAACAAGTCGCCAAGACTCCTTCATCAACCTCTGGCAAACCTACAAACTCACCACCTACTAGGGGCACCATGATCCACCTCGAAGTCACACACCATCCTGTCTTGGAAATATATAATTGTTCTTTCACTGTCACAAATTCAAAACCATGGGGACTGCCTGCACGGTAGCACAAGTGATTAGCACTGGGGCTTCACAGCGCCAGGGTCCCAGGTTCAATTCCCTGCTGGGTCACTGTCTGTGCGGAGTCTGCACGTTCTCCCAGTGTCTGCGTGGGTTTCCTCCGGATGCTCCGGTTTCCTCCCACAGTCCAAAGACGTGCAGGTTAGGTGGATTGACCATGATAAATGTCCCTTAGTGACCAAAAAAGATTAGATGGGGTTATTGGGTTACGGAGATAGGGTGGAAGTGAGGATTTAAGTGGGTCGGTGCAGACTCGATGGGCCGAATGGCCTCCTTCTACACTCTATGTTCTGAGTATCACTGTGGATGTTGTCTACAGAAATAGCTTACAGCAGTCACAGATGGGTCACCAACATTTCTCAAGGGCATTTAGGAATGGATAATAAATGCCCACATCCTGTTAATGAATAAAACTAAAAGTGGAAACAGGTGGTCATGGTGATGACACAGATATATGGTCAGAAGCCAATGGAACAGGAAACCAAAGGTGTCAATACTGCGATCCAGCCGGGGACAGTTGTCAAGGAGGGTTGAGACCAGGACTAAGAGAAAACATTTGTGATGGGGTCCCAAGATAACTGTCTGTATTAGTCTTCCTGATATTTAGTCAAAGGGAATTTCTGTACATCCAGTATTGGATATCAGATAGGTAGCCTGACAACTCGGAGGGAGTTGACAGATTGAGAGGATGTGGTGAGGTACAACCATCAATGTACAAAGAAAATGGTGCAGTGTTTGGAATGGTGTCGCTGCGCAGCAGCGTGCAGATGGGAAACAGGAGGGGAGCAAGGCTAGATCCTTGAGAGATTCCAGAGGAACAGTGCGGGAGCAGGAAGAGAAGCCAGTTCAAGTGATTCTCTGTTTATGGCGGTTTCAATAAGAATGTAGCGGCGTTGTGGTCACACAGCTGGACCATGGTCGAGAAGCACGGGAGAACAGTGCCGTCAACAATCTCAAAGGCTGCAGACAGGACGAGGAGAACAAGGGACAGTTTACCCTTTGTGAGAATCAGTTAGGAAGTCTTTAATAAGAGCTGTTTCAGTATAAACAGGGAAGGGATTCAAACATGGAGTTCTGGTCAATATTTGGGAACACCACGTTCGAGTACTTTGAGGGGAAAGAGAAGTTAAAATGGGTCAGCTGTTTGTAACGACAGAGGAAGGGTTAGGATTTTTTTTTTTTTTTTTTTTAATGTATTTTTATTGAGGTATTTGAAAATTTTTATAACATCAACAAAAACAAGAACATCCACATGGCAAAACTAACATTTCCCCCGCCCAATCTTCACGCACCTCAACCATACAACAACAATTCGGCCCGCAACACCCTCCCTCCCCTTGGAATACTGCATCTGCTGACATTTTAATTTTCCCCGAGAAAGTTGACGAACGGCTGCCACCTTCGGGAGAACCCTAACATTGATCCTCTTAAGGCAAACTTTATTTTCTCGAGAGTGAGAAACCCAGCCATGTCACTAACCCAGGTCTCTATACTCTGGGGCTTCGAGTCCCTCCACATTAATAAGATCTGTCTCCAGGCTACCAGGGAGGCAAAGGCCAGGACGTCGGCCTCTTTCGCCCCCTGAACTCCCGGATCTTCCGACACTCCAAAGATCGCTACCTCCGGACTCGGCACCACCCGTGTTTTTAGCACCGTGGATATTGCCTGAGCAAAATCCTGTCAAAACCCTCCAAGCTTCGGGCATGCCCAAAACATGTGGAAATGATTTGCTGGGCTTCCCACGCACACCTAACCTCTACCCCGAAAAACGTGCTCATCCTAGCCACTGTCATGTGTGCCCAGTGGGCTACCTTAAATTGTATCAGGCTAAGCCTGGCGCACGATGAGGAGGTATTAACCCTGCTTAGGGCATCCGCCCATAGACCCGCCTCTACCTCTCCACCTAGCTCGTCTTCCCACTTGCCCTTAAGCTCCTCCACCGGAGTTTCCTCCGCCTCCGAAAGCTCCTGGTAAATATCCGATACCTTCCCCTCTCCCACCCAGGTACTGGAAACTACTGTATCCTGTATCCCCCGTGGCGGCAGCACCGCGGAGAGGCCGGCCCCTGCTTTCTCAGGAAGTCGCCCACCTGCAAATACCTAAAACCATTCCCTGGTGGCAATTTAAATTTATCCTCCAAAGCTTTCAAACTGGCAAAGCTCCCATCTATAAATAGATCCCCCATCCTTCTGATTCCTGCCCCCTGCCACCTCTGGAACCCATCTAGCCTACCCAGCACAAACATGTGGTTGTTATAAATTGGGGTCCAAATCGATGCTCCCTCCACTCTCTTATAGTGTAGCCATCTGGGATGGCCACTTCCAGAATACAAAATGGATGCTCGCAATGACTGTAGGGAACTATGGACAATGTTAAGAAAGCAAGCAGGCACAGAACCTGTATGCGTATTGGGACAGCAGCTCCCAGACGAGACTGAAACTGTAGGTCAATTAACATATTGATGGCCCATCTCCAGGTACAAAGCAAAGACACTCAAGCAACCGATCTAGCTCCAGGCATCGCGGCGCCAGTTCCCCAAACCGAAAGTGTAAACAAAGCAAGGCCAACGGCTACCGAGGACCCGCCCAGCCACCAGGGCACCCACCCCTTTATTGGTCAAGATCAATACCAGTGATCAAGTTGCGGCCCAATTAATTGGGGCCTTTGGGTAGAAGAAGAAACCCCCGAGAGAGAATCGCTCTCTTGGACTTGGCTCTCAAAGCGGAGAGACCCGTCTACCAGCTGCACCAGAAGCAAGTAAGTCCAAGGTCAACGCTCGCTACCAGATGGATGACCTTAGCTGTTCTCCTGTATACCTTCGAACCAACAGCCTCAGATCTGAACAACGGCCATTGTTCCTCTGACTGAGTGGGCACCCGAAGCTAAGTATAGGTGTCAGCATTAGAGATAGTTTAGTTTATAGTACTTTGTGCATGAGTAGATATCACTGTGTAAATAAATAGTATTGACTTTGAACTAACTAACTGGTGTATTGGCTCTTTGATCAGTATCGAAAGATACTTGGCGACTCTAAAGCAAACATAATTAGGATTAAGGGAGGCAACCATATTGACCGCCATATTTAGAACCAGAGCAACAATATCTCCTCCATTGCCTCAGAGTCGCCACTACCACCTGACTTGTGGAGTATCGGGCCGGCAAGAACGGCAGAGGTGCCGTTACCAATGCTCCCAGACTGGTGTCTTTACATGACGCCACCTCCACCCGCTTCCATGCCGACCCCTCCCCCACTACCCACTTCCTAATCATGGCTATATTAGCTGCCCAGTAGGAATTTATAGAAGTTCGGCAGCGCCAACCCCCCCCCCCCCCCCCCCCTCACCGACTGCACTCTAGCAACACTTTATTCACTCACCCACACAAAGCCCAAAATAATCTTATTCACCCGCCTGAATAAGGCCTTAGAGATGAAGATGGGGAAGCACTGAAAGACAAACAGAAATCTGGGGAGGACCGTCATCTTCACGGTCTGTACCCTCCCCGCCAGTAATAGCGGGAGCATGTCCCATCTCTTAAAGTCCCCTTCCATTTGATCTACCAACCGGGATAGGTTTAACTTGTGTAGTATCTCCCATTCTCGGGCCACCTGGATTCCCAGATATCAAAAGCTCTTCCCTACCATGCTAAGTGGCAGCTCTCCCGGTCTCTTTTCCTGCCCTCTTGCCAGGATCGCAAACACCTCGCTTTTCCCCATGTTCAATCTATACCCCGAAAAACTGCCAAATTCCCCCAAGATTCGCGTTACATCCCCCATCGCCTCCAAAATGTACAAGAGCAGGTCATCTGCGTAGAGCGGGACCCGGTGCTGTACCTCCCCTCCCCCGCGAACCAGCCCTTTCCAGTTCCTAGAGGCTCTTAACGCGACAGCCAAAGGCTCTATGGCCAGAGCGAACAGTAACAAGGAGAGGGAGCATCCTTGCCTCGTCCCTCGGTGGTAGTTTAAAATACCCTGACCTCAGCCGGTTCGTACACACACTCGCTACTGGTGCCTGATAGAGCAACCGCACCCAGTCAATAAAGCCCTCACCAAACCCAAACCTTCCCAGCGCCTCCCACAGGTAATCCCACTCCACCCGATCAAAAGCATTCTCCGCATCCATCGCCACCACCACCTCCGCCTCCCCTCCTTCTGAGGGCATCATAATAACATTTAGAAGCCTTCGAACATTGGCCTTAAATGAAATGAAATGAAAATCGCTTGTCACAAGTAGGCTTCAAATGAAGTCACTGTGAAAAGCCCCTAGTCGCCACATTCCGGCACCTGTTCGTTAAGTTGCCTGCCCTTAACAAATCCCGTCTGGTCTTCCCTTATCACCCCCGGGACACAGTCCTCTATTCTTGTGGTCAGTATCTTCGCCAGCAGTTTGGCATCCACATTCAGTCGAGAAATCGGCCTGTATGACCCATTGCTCCGGATCCTTCTCCCGTTTTAGGATCAATGAAATAGAGGCCTGCGACATTGTTGGGGGGAGGACTCCCTTCTCTCTTGCTTCATTAAATGTCCTCAACAGCAGTAGGCTCAATATCTCTGAAAACTTCTGAGAGAATTCCACCGGGTAGCCATCAGGCCCCGGGGCCTTGCCCGACTTCATGCCCTCCAGCCCCTTGATTATTTCCTCAATCTCAATTGGGGCCCCCAGCCCCTCCTACACCCTCGGGAACCTCAACTGATCCAGAAATTGCCTCATCCCTCCACTTCAGCTGGGGGTTCCGACTCATACAATTTACTACAAAAATCCTTAAACACCTCGTTCACCCCCGCTGGGTCCAGGAACCTATTACCGTCTCTACTCTTTACTTCACCTATCTCCCTGGTCGCCTCTCTTTTCCTGAGTTTGTGCGCCAACCTTCTGCTTGCCTTTTCCCCGTACTCATAGATCACCCCCCTTGCCTTCCTCAACTGTTCCACTGCTTTCCCTGTGGTCAACAGCCCAAACTCCACCTGTAACCTCCGCCGCTCCCTCAGGAGCCCCACGTCCGGAGCCTCCGAGTACCTCCTGTCCACCTGGAGTACGTCCTCTACTAATCTATCCCTCTCAGCCCGTTCCACCTTTTCTCTGTGGGCCCGTATCGAGATTAATTCTCCTCTGACTACTGCCTTCAAAGCTTCCCAGACAGTCGCTGCAGAGATGTCCCCCGCATCGTTTGTTTCCAGGTAGTTCTGGGTGGACTTGTTAACCTGCCCACAAACCGCCTCATCTGCTAGCCACCCCACATCCAGTCTCCACAGCGGGTGTTGCCCTCTCTCCACACTAACCCGTAGATCTACCCAGTGCGGGGCATGATCCGACACTGCAATAGCCGAATAACACTAGCCTCATAAATTTCACGCCATCTCAATTTGGAGCATATATGTTCACAAGTACCACTCGCACCCCCTCCAGCTTCCCACTCACCATTATGTACCTACCCCCCTTGTCTGACACGATTCTCCCTGCCTCGAATGCCACTAGTTTTCTGATCAAGATCGCTACCCCCCTGGTCTTTGAGTCCAGTCCTGAGTGGAACACTTGGCTAACCCACCCCTCCCTCAATCTCATCTGGTCTGTAACCTTTGGGTGTGTCTCTTGTAACATTGCCACGTCCGCCTTCAGTTCCCTCAAATGCCGAACACGCGAGCCCTCTTGACCGGCCCATTCAGTCCTCTCGCGTTCCATGTGATCAGCCTGGACGGGGGAGGGCTTCCACACCCCCCCCCCCACATTATACTATGAGCTGTTGCACAAAATGCACCTTAAACTGAGGTATAACTGCATGTTTGTGATAAGTTCATAAGTTAATAAGATACAGGAGCAGAATTAGGCCATTGGCCCTCCAATGCCACTACATCTTTCCTCAAATAAGGGGGCCAAAACTGTGCACAATACTCCAGGTCTAGTCTCCACCAATGCCTTGTATAGTTGCAACAACACTTCCTTATCTTTATACTCCATTCGTTTAGCTATAAATGCCAACATTCCATTCGCGTTCTTTATTTATTTTTTTAATTCAGAGTACCCAATTCATTTTTTCCAATTAAGCAGTAATTTAGCATGATCAATCCACCTATCCTGCACATCTTTGGGTTGTGGGGGCGAAACCCACGCAAACACGGGGAGAATGTGCAAACTCCACACGGACACTGATCCAGAGCCGGGATTGAACCTGGGACCTCAGTGCCGTGAGACTGCCGTGCTACCACTGCGGCACCGTGCTGCCCTATTCGCTTTCTTTATTGCCTGCTATACCTGCATGCTTGTTTTCTGTAATTCATGCACGAGGGCACCCAGATCCCTCTGCATCGGAGCACCCCAAAGTCTCGCCCCATTTAGAGAAGTTGCCTTCCCATTTATTCAATTAAAATGCATGACCTCACACTTATCCATGTTAACCCCCATATGCCACATTTTGGTCCACTCTCCTAACCTATTTATATCCATTTGTAAGGTTCTTATTTCCTCTTTGTAACTTACTGTCCCACCTATTTTTGTGTCGTCTGCAAATTTGGCTATAGACAGATAAAAAAACCTAGCTAGCAGTTCTAACTATCAGGAAAGACTGCACAAGCAGGGACTGTCTCTGGAGAGGAGGTTGAGAAGTGAACCAATGGAGGTCTCTGGGATTCTGAAAGGGTTCTAAAGTGTAAATCTAACTGTTTCCATTTGAGAAGGAGTTCAAAACTAAGGGCCATAAATATAACATGGTCACCAATAAATCCGGTAAGAGATTCAGGAAAGCGTCTTTACTCAGAAGTTAGTGAAGGCAAACAGCATGGATGCATTTAAGAAGCAAGATTAACAAATGGACAACAGAAAACTGCTGGGCTGAATGGTCTAGCCCTGTGTTGGACACTACATAAATGTATGAGTCCACATTTTCTGCATTAACTTTGATTTGCCATGTGCTTGACCATTTCATCAGTCTCTTAGACAATTGAGTATTCACACTGCCACTCGTTTTAATCATGAGTTTTAAGTTTGCCAGCAAGTCTATTAGCTGAAACTTTGTCAAACATCTTTTTAAAATTCCACAGATGCAACAACTGCAACAAATCGGTGTTTCAGAACCAACTGTGTAAGACTAGATGTGCATTTGTCTGTCAAAAAGGTAGACAAGGGAGGCAAGTTCAATTAATCACAAATCGGAAAGATTAAGTATAAAACTGACTGAGTAATTAACAAGTTGAGACAAGTATCACTTCCCGTTTCTACCGCAAAAGAGAAGCACAGACGTGTATCGGACGTCACTCTCTCCTAGTCTGCCAGCAGGTCTTGCGCCACAAGGTGCTCTTTGCTTCAGTCTGGCAAATATGGTCAAGGTTTTGCTCAAATCAATTAACCCCTCCTTCTCCCCGGCCCTGTCTTTGAGCATGCACTGACATGCCTTTTCTGACCAACCAGACACAATTCACATGAGCCTCACAGAATGCTGCTTACACCCATCCTTGTTCAACTTCCTCATTTCAAGATTTCAGTGCCTTTGGCGCAATCTAACCAAACAAAAAGATCAGTCGGGGTGGGAGTCTAAGGGTCATTCTGTCGCGCCGCACTCAGTCGCATTTCCTGCATTGAGGGGCTCCGCTCGCCGGAATTCCTCATGCAGGAGGCGATCAAACACCATTTTTAACACCCTTATTGTTCGACCCCCCGGCAATGCCCCAACTCACCTATAAGGGAGTCCTCAGGCCCCCCCCCCCCCCAACAGGCAGGGCACCCCAGGCACGATCCCCAATGTGGGCATAATGCCAGCATGGCACAGCTAGGGTGCCCAGGTGACACGGCCAGGGTGCTAGCCTGGCTACAGGCCAACCATCAGGGGCCTCCGATCCCCTGGGACACCTTCCCCAAAAGTGTCATCCCATCTAGTCCAATACTGAACGACACTCTCCCAAGGTCTCTGAGGTGAAGGGGTTAGATCCAAAAGCCTCAGAAAAATCAGGCAAGTGCACGTTACAGTGAGACTAGCTACTCACTCTAATATGCAGATTTGCCAAATACTGATCCTGTCCAGAACGCGCGACGTCTCGGTGGATTTTCTGAGGAGTGGCGAGCCAGGGAAATCCCAGAAGGGGCTTTCCCGACATCTACCGGCCACGCTGTGCCCCGGTTCGGGTGGGACATGGCCAGTAGTTCGCGCCCCTCATCTCTTGGAGGCCCTTTACATTCTATCTGGTCAGCTCTCCTTAGTACAAGCAGTTTTAAGAACAAAGAAGGTAACTATAAGCTCCTTTGGAGCCTTATGTTCCGCAGAAAAAGATAGCTCTCTATATAAACACAAAGAATAAAAACTGATATTACAGTAATTAAAAGGCTAACATAATTTGATTACATCGTAACCAAGCTGTTCCAATGCAACTATAAGACTGGTATTACAATTCCAGACCCGACTCCAACAGTGGCTAGAATACTGGACCGAAACCCCAATATTTTAGTTTATTTGAAAGACTGTGCGGAAAGAATGACTTGTTCCAGGAGTGATTACATGAAGAAAATAGAGCTTTGGTATTTCTACAACAAAACATTATGAATACAATATTACACTTTTTAACTTCACACCGAAAAACAGGTTACAATCACCCTTTAATACTGCCACTCAATTTCCCATTAAACAACAAGAAATATACAGCTCTCAATCTATCTTTAAATTTAGCATGGCATAGCATACTTGCTTTATAAAATAGATTTGGCTGCTGCTGGAGCCACTTCAGACTCTGGCTGAATATCTTCAAATAGCTACTTCAACTCGGTGGTTTCAGTCTCTTCCTTGTCTTCAGATAATACTGCTCTGCTCTAAAGTATTATTACACTTTTTAAAACTATCTTACTGGAAAGAAAACTGCCTTTCCTTGTGGACTCTGGTCAGGTCGATCAGAATGGAGCTCTTCTCTCTCCCAAAGCTTCTCCAAAACACTCAGCCTCTCTGCATTCCTGGGCTCCACTCAGCAATTAACCTCATCTCCTCAAGCTGCAAAACAAATTATCTCTGCAGGCTGCAAAAGCAGATCAACTCTCCAGGCACTTCCCCAGTCAAACTACTCTGGTCAATTGCATCTGCTGTTTCTTTGAAGCAAAACAAACCCCGTTCTAAAAATATGACCACTGCAGTCAAATACACTATAACCCCAAGCTTTTAACCCTTAAATTGTCCCAATATTTTTACGCCAATATTCTTAAAATACTCCACTCGTCACACTGACGCCCTCTCAGCAATATGGGAAATTGCCTAGGCATGGCCTATTCATAAAAAGGACAAATCCTTGACAATTAGATAGCATTTGATAGGTTGTAATATCAATGTGTTCCAAGGGGAAGCTTTATATTGGTTGGAAGTCATACCTTGCACAAATGAGGGTGGCTGTGGTTATTGGAAATGAATCATCTCATCCCCATGACACCACTCCAAAAGTCCCTCAGGGTAGTGAACCATGCCCAACCATCGTAAACTGCGTCATGACCTTCCCTCCATCGCAAGGTCAGAGGTGGCAATGTTGACTGATGATTGCAGTAGACAGTACCATTTGCAACTCCTCAGATAGTGAAGCAATCCATGTCCACAAGCAGCAAGAACTGAACAACACTCAGACCTCGGCTGATAAGTGGCAAGTAACTCTCACCTCACACGAGGACCCAGTTAAGACCATGTCCAGCAAGGAAGAACCTAACCACCACCTCTTGATGGTCAATGGCATTACCATCATTGAATATAATTACTCTGGCTTCAAGAGTATATCAGGAGGCTGAGTTCTCCAGCGAGTAACTTGCCTCCAAATTCCCCAAAGCCTGTCCACCATTTACAAGGCACAAGCCAGGAGTGTCATAGAATAATCTTGATGCAGGGATAGAATGCATTTGCAGATGACACGAAGATAGGTGGAAAAGAAAGTTGCCATGAGGTTTGGTGAGTGGTCAAAATTTTGCAAATGTAATTTAACGTGGATAAGTGTGAGGTTATTCATTTTGGTCCGAGGTATAAAAAGGCAACTTATCTAAATGGAAAGGTACTTCAATATACTTTGTACAGACGGATCCGAGTGTCTTTGGGCATGAATCACAGAAAGTTAGTATGCAGGTGCAGAAGAGTGCAAATGGAATTTTGCATTCATTACTAATGGAATAGAAGTGCAATTGCAAGTGTGTAGGGCATTAGGGAGACCGCATCGGGAATACTACGCAGTTTTGGTTCCCTTAATTGAGGAAGGATGAAAATGCATTGAGGCGGTTCAGAGAAGGTTTACTAGGTTGATCCCAGGGATGAAGGATTTGTCATATGAAGGGAGACTGAGCAGGTTTAGGCCAATACTCAAGTATGAGGGGAGATCTAATTGAGGTATACAAGAGGCTAAAGGGGATTGACAGGGTAAATGTAAGCAGTTGTTTCCCCTTGTTGGAATTCTAGAACGAGCACCCATAGGGCCCATAGTTTTAAGCCAAGGGTGGCAGTTTTAAAACAGAGAGGAGGAATTACGTCATTCCAAAGGGTGGTGAATCGTTGGAATTCTCTACCCTACAAATTTGAGGAGATGGATGGGTTTTTAACTAGTAGCGGGATGAAGGATTATGGGGTGCAGGTTGGAAGTTGGAGATGAAGGTACTAAGTTATTATACCTAACTCTCAAGTTATTTATCTTATTTCAAATGTGCAATACAACTGCTTCCTTACTAATTCGAAAAAGAATTCAAAGCATCTGAACAAGCTTAACCCATGTTCCCCTTGATGGCAGCTACCCAGCTCAACTGATTTTCTCTAAAAGGGTTTCCACTGCCAAAGTGATCCACACTCCACCAATAAAGGCTGCAGATTTGAGAATCAACCAGTGGAAATCCCTCTATCACCACCTACAACTGTCAAAATCCTAAACCTGCAGCGGTTTCTGCAAGAATTCTATTTTCGGCCACCCTTGGCCATCAACAACACAACTGTAACTTATGCAGCTCTCCACCTCTCCCTCCTAAACTCCCATGGGTTTTGAAGTCAGGTGTCACATTTTGGACATTATTCAAAAGATAGTTCTACAATCCTGTGTTCATGAGGGGAGTTCGCCTCTCGTCCGTTCATCGTGAAAAGGCTAGAAGCAGAACAATTGGAAATTCAAATTACAATCTGGCATGGTAAATATGGTTTTGAGAAAGGGATATCATATTTTCGAAATCATTTAAGAGTTTTTCAAGAAAGTATCAAGGTGGATAAAGGGGAAACTGGAGATGTTGTGCCCATGGATTTTCAAAAGTCACTCGACAAGGTGTCACATCAAAGGCTACTTCGCAAAAAACAACTGTGTGTGGGAGGCGCATATTAGCATGGATAAAGGTTTGGTTGGCTAACAAGCAGGGTAGGGATAAATGGGTCAATTTTAGATTGGCAAGCTATATCGAGTGGAATGACACGGATCAGTACTCGGGCCTCAACTGTTTACTGTCTTTTTCAATGGCCAGGTTGAAAGACTGAAGATCTACTAACTAAATTTGCTGATGATAGGAAAGTAAGTGGTCATGAGAACAGTGTGTCTACAGAGCGATTTGGTTAGGTTAAATGAGCAAAAAACTCAATATGGGAAAATGTGAATGTATCCAACTTCACAGGAATAGAAAAGCAGTACATTATCTGAGTGGGGAGGCTGCAGAACTCTATGTACAAACGGATCTGGGTGCCTCAGTACATGAATCACAACTCGCTGGTATGCAAGTGCATCTCAACACCACCTTCGATGGCAACTAGGGATGGGCAATAAATGCCAGCCTAATCGTGATGCCCACATCCCGAAAATGAATTAAACAGCTTTTAGGAAGGCAATTACAATGTTGGCCGTTTATTGTAAGAATAAAGTAGAAATGTAGCAAGGTTCTGCCACAGTTGCACAGGACATTGGTGAAACTATATCTGGAGCATAGTTTCAGACTCCTTATTCAAGAAAGGTTACAACTGAAAAGTGGGGGGGGAATGTCCTGAGATGAGACCCCTTAAAAACCGGACAGCTAGGATAACAGTAGAACAGTTCTAAAAGTGAGTTTATTGAAGATTGAGACTAATCGGAGAAAGTATACCCAGTAATCATTATTAACCATTAAACATGTATTTTTGAACATAGCCATGACAAGCATTTAAACCCTTGCTAAAAGCAGTGGCCACAATGCATGATGGGATTTAAGCTAACTTGCCCATGTTCTTAAGGCAAACAGAAATGATGTGGTCAGCAATAATATAGCCAGCTCAATAAGCAGTTATCAGTAGCCCCAACATCCTGTCTCAGACCATCCATGGTAAAGAGGAACCAGCTTCAACATCCTGCACCCAAACAATGAGACAGGCAGGATCTGGCTGAGATAAGCAACATGGGAATAGGAGGGAACAAGACATAACGGATGCAAGAGTCCTGGAAAACAACAGGTGGCAGGGGATGGGGTTAGATCATGAGCTGATCTCAGTCACCATGCTGCCTAAAGTAAACTTCATTGGTCAAGATAAAATTGACAGCTCCAAGGATTGGATCGAGTCCAACTGGGGTGGGCTATTGATTATTGGAAAATTGTTACACCTGAACCAGTGTAGAATGGTTTGTGCATTTATCCAAATCACTCTCCCTCGCCCGTTGACAAAGCTTGGAAAAATAAAGCTGTCTTAACCAGAGTTGTTGTGTCCGCAGGTCTGCGTGTTTAGCTGAGCTGGAACCCCACGTAAAAGCCAGCTCAATCCTCAGTCCTTGAAAACGCTCCTACAACTGAAACAATAGCAGTTAGAGAATGCACACTCAAACGATTTGTGGGCTAAAGATGTGATCTTATGCAGAAAGTTTAAGGTTACCAATTTTCAAAGCAAGCAACAATCTTGCATTTGCCGTGATGAGATGTTGTGATGTCATGATGTTGTGCACCCAAAAGTGTGCAGGTTAGGTGGGTTGGCCATGCTAAATTGTCCTTAGTGTCCAAAGATGTGCAGGTTAGCTGGGGTTACGGGGATCGGGCAGGGAATGGGTCTAGGTAGAGTGCTCTTTCGGAGGTTTGGTGCAGACTCGATAGGCCGAATGGCCTCCTTCTGTGCTGCAGGTATAGGATTCGATGACAGCAAGACAAAAAGCTTCAACAGCATGCCTCTTTCAACAATATTCAAGTTCTCTACTACACAAGACCTGTACAATATCCAGATTTGGGCTAACAAGTGACAAGTTACATTCATGTCACACAAGTGCCAGGCAATGACCATCTCCTACAAGAGAGAATCTAAACGCCGCCCCATGACATTCAATGGCATCACCATCACTGAATCCCCCACAATCAACATCCTGGGGGTTACCATGGATCAGAAACTGAACTGGACTAGCCACATAAATACTGTGGCTACCAGAGCAGGTCAACAGCTAGGAATCCTAGGGTGAGTAACTCACCACCTGACCCCCAAAGCCTGTCCACCATCAATAAGGTACAAGTCAGGAGTGTGATGGGATACTCTCCACTTGCCTGGATTAGTGCAGTTCGAACACTCAAGAAGCTCAACACCATTCAGGACAAAGCAACCCACTTGATTGGCATCCCTTCCACAAACATTCAAACCCTCCACAACCGGCGAACAGTGGTAGCGGTGTGTATCAGCGAGAAGATGCACTGCAGGAACTCATCAAGGTTCCTTAGACAACATCTTCCAAACCCACTACCACTACCATCTAGAAGGACAAGAGCAGCAAATACCACCATCTGGAGGTTCCCCTCCATGTCACTCGCCACCCTGACTTGGAAACACCGTTCCTTCACTGCCGCTGGGGGAAAATCCTGGAACTCCCTCCCTAACAGCTGTGGGTGTATCTACACCTCAGGACTGCAGCGGTTAAGAAGTCACCTCACCACCACCTTCTGAAGGGCAACAAAGGATGGCCTGACCAGCGATGCCAACATCACGTAAATGATTTTTTTTTTAAACCAAGCAACTATTTGTAAACCTTGTAATGTCAAATCGACCCGTAATCTATCCTCAAGCTATACAGATACAAGTACATTTTAAATGTTCATTGCATTTAAATATGTGCAGCTCAAACCCATTGCATACATAATATGTACGGCTTTTGAATACAGCACAATACCTTACAGAGAGCAAGTTTTTAAAATGAGCCAGGGAGGATTCTCCATCAAATAAGTTCTTTAGAGAAAGTTCTGCAAAGACATGTGAATCAATGAGTAAAGAACCAGAAATGAAACTGAAAATTTCTTCACAGAAAGCAGAGCAGTGAAACCGCTCCACATATTGTGCAATGTTGCTCTGACACACTCTCATACTAGACATTCCTCAGGATAACTCTTGGCAACTCACTCATGTCGGACAAACCTCTACCCTCTACTGCAAACGAAGCTTTTCAAACTCAAGCTTTGTAATATCCGCCCCTCAAGTTGATTGAAACATTTGCTCCTGGTACTTCTTAATAGTGCCGATTTGCCACACCATTAACTTTATCTCATCACTTTCATTTCCATATACAAGAAACGGTCGAATGTCAAAAAGAAATTAAAATTCAGAAGCAAAAGAGAAGTAGGCTGTTTATTTTGAAGGCATCCTGATTCTCTCTCATTAGTGTTTTCAGAGAACAGGAGAGACCACATTTAAAAAATCACTGCTCTTTGTTGAAGAACGATCAAGGAAAACAATCACAAACAGGAGTTGAAGAATCAAAACAGGTGGCTGGGCCACGGCATTACTTACCTATCAGCTCTGCCATTGCACTGAAAGGCCAGGTGTGACTGGTGGAGTTGGTGTGCAGGAACTTCGGGCTCAGCTGTGTGTCAACAAAAGCAATATAGAGAGAGTGCAAGTTAATAAGCAACATACGGAGATCAACAAGCAGACAGCTCACCCAAACCATCTCACTACCCACTCCGCGCGCGGGGTGGGCGAGCCCCGTCCTCCCCCGCGCGCGGGGTGGGCGAGCCCCGTCCTCCCCCGCGCGCGGGGTGGGCGAGCCCCGTCCTCCCCCGCGCGCGGGGTGGGCGAGCCCCGTCCTCCCCCGCGCGCGGGGTGGGCGAGCCCCGTCCTCCCCCGCGCGCGGGGTGGGCGAGCCCCGTCCTCCCCCGCGCGCGGGGTGGGCGAGCCCCGTCCTCCCCCGCGCGCGGGGTGGGCGAGCCCCGTCCTCCCCCGCGCGCGGGGTGGGCGAGCCCCGTCCTCCCCCGCGCGCGGGGTGGGCGAGCCCCGTCCTCCCCCGCGCGCGGGGTGGGCGAGCCCCGTCCTCCCCCGCGCGCGGGGTGGGCGAGCCCCGTCCTCCCCCGCGCGCGGGGTGGGCGAGCCCCGTCCTCCCCCGCGCGCGGGGTGGGCGAGCCCCGTCCTCCCCCGCGCGCGGGGTGGGCGAGCCCCGTCCTCCCCCGCGCGCGGGGTGGGCGAGCCCCGTCCTCCCCCGCGCGCGGGGTGGGCGAGCCCCGTCCTCCCCCGCGCGCGGGGTGGGCGAGCCCCGTCCTCCCCCGCGCGCGGGGTGGGCGAGCCCCGTCCTCCCCCGCGCGCGGGGTGGGCGAGCCCCGTCCTCCCCCGCGCGCGGGGTGGGCGAGCCCCGTCCTCCCCCGCGCGCGGGGTGGGCGAGCCCCGTCCTCCCCCGCGCGCGGGGTGGGCGAGCCCCGTCCTCCCCCGCGCGCGGGGTGGGCGAGCCCCGTCCTCCCCCGCGCGCGGGGTGGGCGAGCCCCGTCCTCCCCCGCGCGCGGGGTGGGCGAGCCCCGTCCTCCCCCGCGCGCGGGGTGGGCGAGCCCCGTCCTCCCCCGCGCGCGGGGTGGGCGAGCCCCGTCCTCCCCCGCGCGCGGGGTGGGCGAGCCCCGTCCTCCCCCGCGCGCGGGGTGGGCGAGCCCCGTCCTCCCCCGCGCGCGGGGTGGGCGAGCCCCGTCCTCCCCCGCGCGCGGGGTGGGCGAGCCCCGTCCTCCCCCGCGCGCGGGGTGGGCGAGCCCCGTCCTCCCCCGCGCGCGGGGTGGGCGAGCCCCGTCCTCCCCCGCGCGCGGGGTGGGCGAGCCCCGTCCTCCCCCGCGCGCGGGGTGGGCGAGCCCCGTCCTCCCCCGCGCGCGGGGTGGGCGAGCCCCGTCCTCCCCCGCGCGCGGGGTGGGCGAGCCCCGTCCTCCCCCGCGCGCGGGGTGGGCGAGCCCCGTCCTCCCCCGCGCGCGGGGTGGGCGAGCCCCGTCCTCCCCCGCGCGCGGGGTGGGCGAGCCCCGTCCTCCCCCGCGCGCGGGGTGGGCGAGCCCCGTCCTCCCCCGCGCGCGGGGTGGGCGAGCCCCGTCCTCCCCCGCGCGCGGGGTGGGCGAGCCCCGTCCTCCCCCGCGCGCGGGGTGGGCGAGCCCCGTCCTCCCCCGCGCGCGGGGTGGGCGAGCCCCGTCCTCCCCCGCGCGCGGGGTGGGCGAGCCCCGTCCTCCCCCGCGCGCGGGGTGGGCGAGCCCCGTCCTCCCCCGCGCGCGGGGTGGGCGAGCCCCGTCCTCACTCGCGCGGGGTGGGCGAGCCCCGTCCCTCCTCACACAGGGTGGGGGAGCCCCGTCCCCCCTCACACAGGGTGGGGGAGCCCCGTCCCTCCTCACACAGGGTGGGGGAGCCCCGTCCCCCCTCACACAGGGTGGGGGAGCCCCGTTCCCCCCTCACACAGGGTGGGGGAGCCCCGTTCCCCCCTCACACAGGGTGGGGGAGCCCCGTTCCCTCCTCACACAGGGTGGGGGAGCCCCGTTCCCCCCTCACACAGGGTGGGGGAGCCCCGTTCCCCCCTCACACAGGGTGGGGGAGCCCCGTTCCCCCCTCACACAGGGTGGGGGAGCCCCGTTCCCCCCTCACACAGGGTGGGGGAGCCCCGTTCCCCCCTCACACAGGGTGGGGGAGCCCCGTTCCCCCCTCACACAGGGTGGGGGAGCCCCGTTCCCCCCTCACACAGGGTGGGGGAGCCCCGTTCCCCCCTCACACAGGGTGGGGGAGCCCCGTTCCCCCCTCACACAGGGTGGGGGAGCCCCGTTCCCCCCTCACACAGGGTGGGGGAGCCCCGTTCCCCCCTCACACAGGGTGGGGGAGCCCCGTTCCCCCCTCACACAGGGTGGGGGAGCCCCGTTCCCCCCTCACACAGGGTGGGGGAGCCCCGTTCCCCCCTCACACAGGGTGGGGGAGCCCCGTTCCCCCCTCACACAGGGTGGGGGAGCCCCGTTCCCCCCTCACACAGGGTGGGGGAGCCCCGTTCCCCCCTCACACAGGGTGGGGGAGCCCCGTTCCCCCCTCACACAGGGTGGGGGAGCCCCGTTCCCCCCTCACACAGGGTGGGGGAGCCCCGTTCCCCCCTCACACAGGGTGGGGGAGCCCCGTTCCCCCCTCACACAGGGTGGGGGAGCCCCGTTCCCCCCTCACACAGGGTGGGGGAGCCCCGTCCTCCCTCACACAGGGTGGGGGAGCCCCGTTCCCCCCTCACACAGGATGGGAGAGCCCCGTCCTCCCTCACACAGGGTGGGGGAGCCCCGTCCCCCCTCACACAGGATGGGAGAGCCCCGTTCCCCCTCACACAGGATGGGAGAGCCCCGTCCCCCCTCACACAGGGTGGGGGAGCCCCGTTCCCCCCTCACACAGGATGGGAGAGCCCCGTCCCCCCTCACACAGGATGGGAGAGCCCCGTCCCCCCTCACACAGGATGGGAGAGCCCCGTCCCCCCTCACACAGGGTGGGGGAGCCCCGTCCCCCCTCACACAGGGTGGGGGAGCCCCGTCCCCCCTCACACAGGGTGGGGGAGCCCCGACCTCCCTCACACAGGGTGGGGGAGCCCCGTCCCCCCTCACACAGGATGGGGGAGCCCCGTCCCCCCTCACACAGGGTGGGGGAGCCCCGTCCCCTCTCACACAGGGTGGGGGAGCCCCGGCCTCCCTCACACAGGATGGGGGAGCCCCGTCCCCCCTCACACAGGGTGGGGGAGCCCCAACCTCCCTCACACAGGATGGGGGAGCCCCGTCCCCCCTCACACAGGGTGGGGGAGCCCCGTCCCCTCTCACACAGGGTGGGGGAGCCCCGGCCTCCCTCACACAGGATGGGAGAGCCCCGGCCTCCTCACCCCGGCTCTTGCGACATACTCACTGCGCTCAGAGGGATGTCCTGCACTCCCAGTCCTAGCCTCAGTCCGCCGGTGCTGCTGCCGCCGCTCCACAGGAACGCCGAGGCCATCTTGTTGCAGTCGGCTCCTTTAAAGTACGGGAGACGCTCATCCACCCCGCCCCTCCCCCACACAGGCCCCACTATTTACAAACTCCAGCGCTCCGCGACCAACCTCTCCCTCACCGACCAACCCCCCCCAGTGACGCGCTTCCGCCCGCCTGTCCTGGCACCGCCCCGGCCCCAGTGATGCGCATCCGCCACAAACCGCCCCGTTGACGCGCTTCCGCCCGCCTGTCCTGGCCCTGCCCCCTGACCCCCGCCCCAGTGACGCACATCCGTCACCCGCCGTGGCCCCGCCGCCGATGTCACACATCCGTCCCTGTCCTGGCCCCGCCCCCGGTGTCGCGCATCCGCCCCCCCCAGACCCCGCCCCCTTGATCCCGCCCGCTGCTGGCTGCTCTTGCTTCTTCCATCTATTAGAACCTGTTCCCTTGGCCTTGGTGTGTCAGCAATCATGGTTATATTCTTACAGATTCTCCACAATATTCCCCCCTGTAGATCATAGCATGATGAGCAGTAGGTTATTTTTTAATGGTAGATGCCCTGGACAGAGGAGGTAGATTATCTGGGTTCCCATTGTAGAATTCCTCGTCAATGACTGCCGACCAAGGACAATAAAGGTTCATTGTTAATTCTGAGCAGCTCTTACATGCTGTGTGTCAGCCCACTCCTCCGAAAGAGCAACCCGACCGAGCCCACGCCCCCACCCTATCCCCGTAACCCCACCCAGCCTGCACATGTTTGGACTGTGGGAGGAAACCGGAGCACCCAGAGGAAACCCACGCAGACAGTGAGAGAATGTGCAAACTCCACATAGTCACCCAAGGCTGGAATTGAACCCGAATCCCTGGTGCCAAGAGGTAGCAGTGCAGGCCACTGTGCCAACATGTGACCCCTTTGGTACCCATGTCTTCACAGTGTCCACATGACCACCCGGTCAACTCTTCCCTGTTTAAGTTGGGACAGCTGGTAGCACTGAGGTGTAACAATGCGAGAACAGTCACAATCTATTAAAAGTTGTGGGTCAGGTGAACTCCATGATACACTTTGGGGTTCTCTAAACCCTGGCCCATAACAAATTGGGGGCTCGTCCGGGATAAAAGTCTATCTATTGGATTGGCTTAGTGAACCTAAAGACAGTGTAGGTGAAAATATTCACGAATAGACCTTTGAGTGAGTAAAGAAGCCATTTATTAATTTTCAGAATTCTGGGAGAAAGGCCTTTGACCCCCATGGTCTGCAGCACCCTTTCTTGCCTGAGCTGAGGTCGCACTAGGTTAATATACAGAAGGAAAGTGGAATTTGTTTGTATTCGCATTTCCATATACCCAATCAATTCTGTTTGTGTCACAAATTCATAACATGCATCTTCAATGCCATAAATGGCCACAAGTTAGCTCCTATAGCCTCTAATTGGCAGTTTGTGTCTCATTACATAGATAACGGTTACATACAGCCATGTTGAACAAGTCCTTCCTCATTCCTTGCTAGTTCCTTAATTTGAGGCCCTTGGTCAGTTAGAAGTAGCTATGAATACCGACATTGGGCAAGGTTGCCAACGGCTAATTGTCTCTCCGGATGCAGCTTGTGGATCACTTGTTTTGCACAAAGCTTTACTTCAGCAGCAGACACTGATAATAACATAGGGTCAAGAACATTGACAGAATCAATTTTATATCAAGCGGCATCCAAGTTGTATCTTCTGTAGTCCGTTCGGAATTCTACCTCTTCAGACCCCCTGTTGGTCCTTGGACAACCCAATGTCCCAAGCTGACCACATCTCCAGTTGGGCTGTTCACATCCATCTCGAAATTTCCCCATACGGGACGTCACGGTCATTAATACGGGGGACAGGCACTTCGGAGGGGTCTCTTTGCGGTAGTAATTCATCTTGGACGTCCTTGTTCTGCATGGGCGCGATGAGTAGAGCCTGTCCCATTATCTTAGCTTTACTATGCTTATAAAACAGCAAAAAAGCAAACACCTAACAGCAATTATTATCAGTGAATGCATGATCCATGTTCCCCATCCTCCTCCAAAAGACCAATGGAGTCAGCCATCCCCCCTCCACCCCTACCCTGGGGCCTTGCTTAAAGTCATTGAGTTGTTTTTGTATTGCGTCAATAGCCTCTGTGATATTAAGAACAAAGAACAATAAAAAGTACAGCACAGCTCATCTGTAATATGGGTCATACATTTATCCCCCCACGATGGTACATACTCGCCCTTGCTGGTGTTATGGGCGAGGCTTTTCAGAACCCCAAAATGTATCATGGAGTTCAACCAACCTCTCCTTTTAATGGATTTGTTGCTTTTCCTGGCACATGGCTTTTTCCCTCGGTGTTGTGAGAAACACCGCTCACTTGATAATAATTTACACTTAGCCAAATTCTGAAGAAGTATTTTATTCAGTCGATCTTGCAAGAACGGGTGCCGCCTGTCAACATTAGCAGACACACCGAAAAAAACACAGCATTATTTCTTATATACAATCTCTGAGAAACACACCCCGCTCGCTGCCTTGCTGGCAGTTTCCTTATCTGTTATTCCTTATTTGAACTTGTTATGTTCAGTTTGGCTTCCACCTTGCTTCGCCTAGCAGTGATTTCTGTGAGTTCCTGGTACATAGCAAATGCAATGTTGTCAAGCAAATGCAATGTTGTCATTCATCTCAAGAGGCTTGGAATATAAAAGCAGGGATGTACTTCTGAAGCTTTATAAAGCATTAGTTAGGCCCCATTTAGAAGACTGTGAGCAATTTTGGGCCCCACACCTCAGGAAGGACATACTGGCACTGGAGCGGGTCCAGCGGAGATTCACACGGATGATCCCAGGAATGGTAGGCCTAACATACGATGAACGTCTGAGGATGCTGGGATTATATTCATTGGAGTTTAGGAGGTTGAGGGGAGATCTAATAGAAACTTACAAGATAATGAATGGCTTAGATAGGGTGGATGTAGGGAAGTTGTTTCCATTAGCAGGGGAGACTAGGACCCGGGGGCACAGCCTTAGAATAAAAGGGAGTCACTTTAGAACAGAGATGAGGAGAAATTTCTTCAGCCAGAGAGTGGTGGGTCTGTGGAATTCATTGCCACAGAGGGCGGTGGAGGCCGGGACGTTGAGTGTCTTTAAGACAGAAGTTGCTAACTTCTTGATTTCTCAAGGAATTAAGGGCTATGGAGAGAGAGCGGGTAAATGGAGTTGAAATCAGCCATGATTGAATGGTGGAGTGGACTCGATGGGCCGAATGGCCTTACTTCCACTCCAATGTCTTATGGTCTTATGGTCTATCCTTGAACCGTCAGCTAAAATGATTTAGAATGAGGCCCCCATCTCCACCTGCATCTTGTTATTGTAAGTTCTGTTCATCCCCGAAGATCAGTCAAGTACACAGTTACAAAAACTTCAGCACTGCAGCTTACACAAAACTCCACTTGACATCTTATTTCCCATCAAGCACTATTGTTGACATCTTATTTGTGAGCCAGAGTTATTCATGTGAAAACAACACAAAAATTCTCATTTCTCATAATTCCCCCCCTTTTTTTTTACTCTTGTTGCTTTTTCACACTATGTCGCCCCGTCGACAGCGAAAACAGCGCCGGAGGAGAGAGCCGGGAGATTTTAAAAGCGTGGGAGGAGAGAGCCAGGACAGCGAACACAGCGCCGGAGGAGAGAGCCGGGAGATTTAAAAAGCGTGGGAGGAGAGAGCCGGGACAGCGAAAACAGCGCCGGAGGAGAGAGCCGGGAGATTTAAAAAGCGCGGGAGGAGAGAGCCGGGACAGCGAAAACAGCGCCGGAGGAGAGAGCCGGGAGATTTTAAAAGCTGCGGGAGGAGAGAGCCGGGACAGCGAAAACAGCACCGGAGGAGAGAGCCGGGAGATTTAAAAAGCGTGGGAGGAGAGAGCCGGGACAGCGAAAACAGCGCCGGAGGAGAGAGCCGGGAGATTTAAAAAGCGCGGGAGGAGAGAGCCGGGACAGCGAAAACAGCGCCGGAGGAGAGAGCCGGGAGATTTAAAAAGCGCGGGAGGAGAGAGCCGGGACAGCGAAAACAGCGCCGGAGGAGAGAGCCGGGAGATTTAAAAAGCGCGGGAGGAGAGAGCCGGGACAGTGCTGGGAGAGGTGAGTGCACAAAAGGTGTGGCAGGAGTGCCTTTAGTCACGGAGTGCTGATTGGAACAGAGTGCATCTGAGGTGATTTACTGAGTTCGGGTGAGTGGCGAGAGAGGGCTGTGTTTTTGTTGGTGTTCAGGTTTATCCTTGAGGTTATATAAAGGAAATTTAAAAAATATATTTCAATTAATTAACTAGTTGAATATGGCTGGACAGGTGATGTGCTGTTGCTGTATGATGATGGAACTGGTGGATCCCATTGAGACCGTCAGTGACCACATCTGCAGCAAGTGTTGGCTGCTCGAGGAACTTCGGCTCAGAATTGATGAGCTGGAGACCGAGTTGCACACACTGCGGCACATCAGGGAGGGGGAACATTACCTGGACGCTTTGTTTCAGGAGGCAGTCACACCCGGTAGAATAAGTACTGTTAATTCGGACAGTGGTCAGGGACAGAGTGGTGTGACTGCAGGGGTGGCAGGTAGGGGGATCCTGAGTTTAGGAGTTGAGGAGCCTCAGCCCTTGACCTTGTCCAACAGGTATGAGGTACTTGCTCCCTGTGTGGATGAGGAAGAGGGCTGTAGGGAGAATGCGTTGACTGACCACTGCACCGTGGTACAGGAAGCCATTCAAGAGGGGGGAGCAAAAAGACAAGTGGTAGTTGTAGGGGATTCTATAATTAGGGGGATTGATGGCATCCTTTGTAAGCCAGATCGAGAGTCCCGCATGGTATGTTGCCTGCCCGGTGCCAGGGTGAGGGACATCTCTGATCGGCTTGAAAGGATTTTGGAGAGGGAGGGGGAGGATCCAGTTGTTGTGGTCCACGTTAGGACTAACAACATAGGTAAGACTAGGAAAGAGGACCTGTTTGGGGATTATCAAACACTAGGGACTAAATTAAAGAACAGGTCCTCCAGGGTTATAATCTCCGGATTACTACCCGAACCACGTGCCAATTGGCATAGGGTTGAGAAAATTAGGGAAGTTAACACGTGGCTAAAGGAGTGGTGCAGGAAAGAGGGATTCCATTTCATGGGGCATTGGCATCAGTACTGGGACAGGA
Source organism: Scyliorhinus torazame (assembly GCF_047496885.1). NCBI lineage: Eukaryota > Metazoa > Chordata > Chondrichthyes > Carcharhiniformes > Scyliorhinidae > Scyliorhinus > Scyliorhinus torazame. The sequence goes on from NC_092714.1 coordinate 33,977,166, forward strand.
GGGACCTGTACCGTTGGGACGGTCTTCACCTGAACCATTTTGGGACCAGTGTTCTAGCGAATAGGATAAATAGGTTGGTCTCAAGGACTTTAAACTAGCAAGTTGGGGGGAAGGGAAATGTAAAGCTATGGACAGTATAATGGTTAATGGAGAGCAAGGCAGCAGGTTACGTGACAGGTTATTATGTAGAGATATGGGTTCAAAGACAAGGAAAATAGGAGAAAGGGTAAGAGGAAAAATAAATTGCGAAAAGTTACTGATCAAGGTGTTAGGATTCATAACAAAGACATAAAAAACAGCATAAGTGTACTTTACCTGAATGCTCGTAGTATACGGAATAAGGTGAATGAGTTGATGGCGCAAATCATCGTGAATGACTATGATTTAGTGGTCATTACTGAAACATGGTTAAAAGATGGTCACGACTGGGAGTTAAATATCCAAGGGTATCAGACTATACGAAAGGATAGAATGGACGGTAAGGGCGGTGGTGTAGCTTTGTTGTTTAAGGATGGCATCCGGGCAATAGTAAGGGATGATATTGGTGCTATGGAGGACAAGGTTGAATCAATTTGGGTGGAAATCAGGAATAGTAAGGTGAAAAGGTCACTGATAGGAGTAGTCTATAGGCCACCAAATAGTAACAGGATGGTAGGGCAGGCAATAAGCAAAAAAATAACGGATGCATGTAGAAATGGTACAGCGGTTATCATGGGAAATTTTAATCTGCATATCGATTGGTTTAACCAGGTTGGTAAAGGCAGCCTTGAGGAGGAGTTTATAGAATGTGCCCGGGATAATTTCCTGGAACAGTATGTAATGGAACCTACAAGGGAACAAGCGGTCCTAGATCTGGTCCTCTGTAATGAGGCAGGATTGATTAATGATCTCATAGTTCGGGATCCTCTTGGAAGGAGTGACCACAATATGGTGGAATTTAAAATACAGTTGGAGGATGACAAGGTAAAATCAAACACTAGTGTTTTGTGCTTAAACAAAGGCGATTACAATGGGATGAGAGAAGAACTAGCTAAGGTAGATGGGAGCAAAGACTTCATAGTGAAGCAGTTGAGGAACAGTGGAGAACCTTCCAAGCGATCTTTCACGGTGTTCAGAAAAGGTTCATACCGACAAAAAAGAAAGACGGTAGAAAGGGGATAAATCGACCGTGGATATCTAAGGAGGTGAGGGAGAGTATCAAATTGAAGGAAAAAACATACAAAGTGGCAAAAATTAGTGGGAGACTAGAGGACTGGGAAGTCTTTAGGGGACAACAGAAAGCTACTAAAAAAGCCATAAAGAAGAGTAAGGTAGACTATGAAAATAAACTGGCTCAGAACATAAAAGCAGATAGTAAAAGCTTCTACAAATATATAAGACAAAAAAGAGTGGCTAAGGTAAATATTGGTCCTTTGGAAGATGAGAAGGGAGATTTAATAATAGGAGACGGGGAAATGGCTGAGGAGCTGAACAGGTTTTTTGGGTCAGTCTTCACAGTGGAGGACACAAATAACATGCCAGTGACTGATGGAAATAAAGATATGATAGGTGAGGATCTTGAGATGATTGTAATCACTAAGGAGGCAGTATTGAGCAAGCTAATGGGGCTAAAGGTAGACAAATCTCCTGGCCCTGATGGGATGCATCCCAGAGTGTTAAAAGAGATGGCTAGGGAAATTGTAAACGCACTAGTGATAATTTATCAAAATTCACTAGACTCTGGGGTGGTCCCAGAGGATTGGAAAGTAGCAAACGTGACACCACTGTTTAAAAAAGGAGGTCGGCAGAAAGCGGGTAATTATAGGCCGGTAAGCTTAACTTCAGTTGTAGGGAAAATGCTGGAATCTATCATTAAGGAGGAAATAGCAGGGCACCTGGAGGGAAATTGTCCCATTGGGCAGACGCAGCATGGGTTCACAAAGGGTAGGTCGTGTCTGACTAATTTGGTAGAATTTTTTGAGGACGTTACCAGTGCAGTAGATAACGGGGAGCTAATGGATGTGGTATATCTGGATTTCCAGAAAGTTTTTGACAAGGTGCCACACAAAAGGTTGCTGCATAAACTAAAGATGCATGGCATTGAGGGTAAAGTGGTAGCATGGGTAGAGGATTGGTTAACTAACAGAAAGCAGAGAGTGGGGATAAATGGGTGTTTCTCTGGTTGGCAACCTGTAACTAGTGGGGTCCCTCAAGGATCAGTGTTGGGCCCGCAGTTGTTCACAATTTACATAGACGATTTGGAGTTGGGGACCAAGTGCAATGTGTCAAGGTTTGCAGACGACACTAAGATGAGTGGTAAAGCAAAAAGTGCAGAGGATACCGGAAGTCTGCAGAAGGATTTGGATAGGTTAGGTGAATGGGCTAGGGTCTGGCAGATGGAATTCAATGTTGCCAAGTGTGTGGCTATCCATTTTGGGAGGAATAACAGCAGAATGGATTATTATTTAAACGGTAAGATGTTAAAACATGCTGTTGTGCAGAGGGACCTGGGTGTGCTGGTGCACGAGTCGCAAAAAGTTGGTGTGCAGGTGCAACAGGTGATTAAGAAGGCTAATCAAGTTTTGTCTTTCATTGCTAGAGGGATGGAGTTCAAGACTAGTGCGGTTATGCTGCAATTGTATAGGGTGTTGGTGAGGCCGTATCTGGAGTATTGTGTTCAGTTTTGGTCTCCTTACCTGAGAAAGGACATATTGGCACTGGAGGGAGTGCAGAGGAGATTCACTAGGTTGATCCCAGAGTTGAGGGGATTAGATTATGATGAGAGGTTGAGTAGACTGGGACTGTACTCATTGGAGTTTAGAAGGATGCGGGGGGATCTTATTGAGGCATACAAAATTATGAAGGGAATAGATAGGATAGATGCGGGCAGGTTGTTTCCACTGGTCGGGGAAAGCAGAACTAGGGGGCATAGCCTCAAAATAAGGGGAGGTAGATTTAGGACGGAGTGTAGGAGGAACTTCTTCACCCAAAGGGTTGTGAATCTCTGGAATTCCTTGCCCAGTGAAGCAGTTGAGGCTCCTTCTTTAAACGTTTTTAAGAAAAAGATAGATGCCTTTCTAAAGAATAAAGGGATTCGGGGATATGGTGTACGGGCCGGAGAGTGGAGCTGAGTCCACAAAGATCAGCCATGATCTCATTAAATGGCGGAGCAGGCTCGAGGGGCCAGATGGCCTACTCCTGTTCCTAGTTCTTATGTTCTTATGTTCTTATGTCTAGCCTGCCCCAAAATTGTCCAACATCCTCTCAACCTCTCTTTCTATGGGGTCGTCCTCCCCTTCAGTCTTCCCACTGTCTAGTAGGCAAATTGTTCCCTGGCCTCCTTTACCCAGGGGTAATGGCATCTGCTTGGTCAAGGCTGTTT